>NC_069130.1:12379699-12518285 GCF_026914265.1 Mya arenaria | reverse complement strand
TATCAGCCATTTAAGGTCTTTGAAAGGGAAAAGAAACTAATATATAAAAATTTCCTAATTCACAGGAGACTGAAAAGCTTGTTTTTTTAACTGTAAAATTTCCCAATTTAGGAATATTCACGACTCAAAATTTCCCAAAATGTCGAGGGTCTTTTTCCCAAAACGGGCAGAAAAAGCCCTGGTGGGAATTGTTCTGCCTTTATAAGCCGTAAGCTCCTGTTTAGAAATGTTCAAGATACAAGAATCTTTATTTTAAGTTGGGTGTGTGTTAAGAAAAAACATTAGCTCAATGAGCTATTTTTAGACATGAATAACAAACATTATTATTACATACATATGATAACATATCAAAAATAACAATGAGCTTGTGACCTGGAAGAATAAGAATATAGGTTAAAATGATTAAATATTTGAACAAGTATTTACAAAAGCTGTTCGTTATCATATTCATGCATACAATTACAAATTACAAAATTTGATTAAAGCATTGAAAACAGTGATATCATCATAAGTTTTCCCAGCAGTACGGGCAATCCACACGCGCACGGTTTCGCTAGTTGACATACCACTGTAAAATGGTTAGTTTTTTCAAGAGCACATCTTAAAGGATAATTGTTTACATTGAAATAGCAAAATTGTAAGTAGCAATATATACATGGGATTAACAGCATATTAAAAGTCGTAACACCTAAACAAAATACTTGCCGAAAAAAAAAAAAGTAGTTGCATGTGTTTGACAGATGTTAATAAATAGATATAAATTTGAAACAATCATAAATAGGTATTAGCCCATTTTGATTATTTGTTATATTTTATCATATTATTAAATATATTGAAAAACAGTATTTATATTTTGCTCCACTTATTCATAACTGAAGTCCGTTGAACAACACTATACAACTCCTGGAATCCTATATATACTTTTCAATAGCCTTGTATAGTATACATGTATTTGGGTGCTAGGATTGAATGACATTCAACTTACATGTTTCGACATACTTTGTTGGACATAATAACTATTTACAGTACTACCACTGTTCAGTTTGTTTCAGAAGTTATTTTAATAAAATAGGGTTTTGATCCGGGAGGTTGTATTGGACTCGAGTGGATTTTTGCAGATTCGGATTTCACGAGGAACAAGCCTCCACATATACGACATTCCAGATCAACATGCAGTACTAATAATCATATTATAATAAAAATTACTGGTTAGATCACTTAAAAGCCACATGTTTTCATAATAAATATCATTTTAACGACGCACTATTTTGTTTAATGATATCATTTTAACATCGCGCAACGATACTTGTTATGACGTGACGTTACAAGAGTGGAATACGGCCGTAATGCACTGGATGGAATACGGACTACTATATTTTGCAATATGAATTGCGTGTGGATTTATGATGGGTATATAATAATAATAAATATCTACTAATGATGATTAAACCGAGAGTAAGACAATGGTACAGGTATTTCTTTTTAGAGTCTAAATAATATAACAATATATAACAATATATTATATATATATATATTAACAAAATAATGCATCGTTAAAATGACATTTATTAAGAAAACATGTGGCTTTTAAGTGGCCTAAACAGTAATGAATATTATAATAAAATGATCATTAGTACTGCATGGAATGTGCTTTATAATGATAGATATTTTGATAACATTTCTCTGTAAGGTGACACCATGCTGACAGTGATATTGTATATTTATTACATATGGATGTATAGAAATTTCATTTTCAGTTTTAAACCATTAACATAATACCCTTGCAAACAATTTTGTATGTAAAGAGGGGTATATTGTAATATGGTTGGGTTGGTGTTAGGTTTGGCGGACTGTTTGCAAAAGTTTAAGGAGCAAACCTCTCTTATTGTCAGTTACAGATTTAGAGGTATCACTCTTGTACTTAGTTAACATAATTAGGTTGGTAGCTATAGAGTGTTATAGGAGGTTGAGCAATGCACCCTGTCCCTTTATGAATACACCGTTCTGCCCTCATGCAGACCAGAATGTGCATCCTCCTGCCTTCATAGAATTAAATTCTTAAAGGTACTCACTCATGTTTTTAGACACACAAAGTGAGCTTTCCTGGTTTCTGAAAATACTTACTTTATAAGTAATTTACTCTTTGATACTGAAATTGCAGAAAAAAGTAAAGAGAAAAATATGTTTGGGTTGTATAGGGGAGCGAAGCCATGTCAAAACAGTCCGGATAAAAATAGAAAACCTACGCCTTTATAACCACTCAGTCACACAAACTTTATGAAGGCTGATGGATAAGTTAACCTTCATCTTATACATTGGTAGAATCATATGATAACGTCCATCAACCAATTATGCTAAAACCTTTTGCTGAATAGCTTACTAGGGTTACTTATTGTGTCCTTCAAAGACAATATTTGAGCAAATGGCAACATTTGTTGAAGGTTTCCAGCTGTCAGTAACTTACTTTTAAAACTCCTAGCGATTTGTCACGTTATGGTATTTTATTTTTTTCCTTTGAAGTGCATTTTACAAACCATGAACTAGTCCCTTTAGATAAAAAGTATTTATTTTGTTTGGCTTAAAATTTGAAATATGGTTATAAATACATACAAACTTGACATATTAGGCAGTTAGAATCTTATGTTTCTTTAATTAAGCAGAATTCTTAGCCTTTTCTGTGAAATTCATTATGTTAAAATTCTTCACACCCTGACTCAATGTCCCCTTTTCTTCCTTATAGTAATCTGTCCTTTTTTAACAGCACTCTGCTATTTTTAAAACCTAGCTAAAAGCCTTCATAATTATTAACTCCCTGGGTAGAAAAGTGCCTGGTTTTGTTAACCACGGCCAACTGTATGTACTTTATTTTTACTTGTGTGCCCTTTAACATCATGTACATATGTCAAATAAGAATTGTTATCTTTGAAATAATTATGAAATATATATTATGATTTTTATTTTAAAAATATATGCCTGAGTTAGTAAAAAATATCATTTTGTAATGAAAGGCGGCGTGCAACAGAAGTCCTAACTCCTGTTTAAGATCTAGGTCTAACATTCCCATTACATTATGTTATCCTATTAAAAGATGTTTTTCCATTGTATTTCAGGAGTGTTGAATGTAAACTGAAATTTGAGATGGATAAAAAACACAAAGACATTCTCAGGACAAATCGCTCCTATCTTGTGGAGCAGATATCGGACCTGCATGGTATACTGGATGACCTGACGGAATCAAACATCATTAATGAAAACATGCGCCAAGAAATTGAGGTACTTTATGATTTGTATATTAGTGATGTTCCGATGATCCATTATAATAAAAAATTGATTGGTTGGAACTAAAATTTGCAACAATCGATTGTATTATAACTGAAAGCAACAACATAATAGAGCCAATGAATCTATTCAAAAAGAGCTAGGGTATCGCAATGGAACTGCTGTGCATCCCACCGTTTGCTCTTCCATGTGCTATCCTTTCAACAAAATAAAGGACCTGTTGAAAATAGATGCTTGCGCTTTAACATGTTATCTTTGACAGCCAGGTCTGAAAAAATATATATTTAATTAATCTGTCATTAATATATCATTTAAAATCGGAATGGTACACACCAGATACTTAAATATACTTACAGTACATATATAGGCAGTTTCATAAGGGTGATTCACAGTGCATATATATATATAGGCAGTTTCATAAGGGTGATTCACCTTGTCCTCGTTTGGTAGCATCCTTCTGCCCTAATAGAGAACAACATGCTAAACCTTTTGCCTTGAAACAAAATGATTGCAAGCATATGGTAATCAAATAATTACTTGGGTTTGTTTGAAGGGCTTTTTCTGTCCATTTTTTGGGAAAAATTTGCAACTTAAAATTTGGGAAGAATATTCAGGCCTTTTTGTCGATTCGGGACTTGTTTTTTCAAGTCGTGTAATAATTGGCAAATATTAGGAATACAAATACACAACAAAATCATCAATTTGGGCAACATCTTGTGGAATTATATATATAATGTATAGAACCCAAAAGTGCTGATAAATGCATTTATAATTGTAAATGAACAATTGTTCCGAATGAATTGTTCCTGCGCTAAAGCCCTGGTGACCTGGGCAAGGTCAAAGTCGTAAGCCAGGCTTTTTGTGACTGATTTCATCTCATTAATTATTAACTAAGGGATTTTTTTCTTGAAATTGGGAAAAAATATTTTATGTTTGAAAGTAAACAACATACATGAAAGTAACAAATACATTTATTTTCTTAGTCCAAAGATACAAAGGACAACAAAACCAGGGAATTTTTGAACATTTTGCCCAAAAGAGGACCGAGAGCCTTTGATTGGTTTTGTCGTTCTCTTGTTAAAAGACACCACGGACATGTAGCGGTTCATTTAGATCCGTTCTATGCTACCCTTATCCTCCCAGAGGATCAAAAGACATATAGTTTACGGAATGAGAAAGCAGGAGGCGATGTAAAGACCAATGACAAAGAGTTTGATAAAGGGTTTAAAAATAAAAACAAGCAAATGGGAAAGACAGCTAAAGAGGATGAAAAAACAATATATACTCGACCACTCTCAGTACCAGTTCCAGGATTATCACCAAAAGATCCAATTAAGTCAAAAGAAAATTACCCATCGTCCAAAATCAAAGGAACTTCCCAAGGTACTGGTGCAACTGGCGAGTCCGTAATTAAATCAAGTGAACCTGGCAAAAGTCCAGGGAAGGGAGTAATGAACAAACCAAGTGCAAAGATTAAACCACTTCCACCGGACAAGGATCTGAATGTTGAAAATCCTGAGTCTTTGCTTCCAGAGAGCTTACCAGATCCAAATTATGCAAAAGGTAAATATATGATTTTAAAGTTTTGTGCACTTCATTCTTTTGCCTCTGTTGTTGTTGCCATGTGGGCTACCATCGTAATCTCGGTGGCAATATGTACACCAGACGAAATGAGGTGGATTTTCTATAACAAGCAATTCTTGGTATTTTCCCCATTTTAATAACGATGCTTATTACTCCATTCAGAGATTTTGTTCAATATTATAAAGGATATGCTATTTTGTGCTGCTTACTTTATAAAAAGTTTAGTTCCATATATGAATTATTGTAATTGAAATCTCTGGAGGTCATTTTTTCCACTTATATTCTAATGTACTTCTAGATGAGGTATTTGAGAAGGAAGAAGAAGATGATGGTGCAGATTTGCCAGAGACTGCTGTTGGTATGTACCTCAAATTTTAAGATTGAGTAGTCTGTAGAGTTAAATATGTCTGTGTGACTGGTATAAATTGCGTATGGCCTTAGCTGTTTGCTAGGGTGCCTTAGCTGTTGCGAGGGTGCCTAAACTGTTGCTAAGCGTGCCAGAGCTGCTGCTAGAAAGCCTTGGCTGTTGCTAGCATGCCTCAACTGATGCTAGCGTGCGTAAACTAATGCTAGTGTACATAAGCTGTTGCTTGCGTGATGTTTCTTGAGTGCCTAGGCTGTTGCTTGCGTGATGTTTCTTGAGTGCCTAGGCTGTTGCTTGCGTGATGTTTCTTGAGTGCCTAGGCTGTTGCTTGCGTGATGTTTCTTGAGTGCCTAGGCTGTTGCTTGCGTGATGTTTCTTGAGTGCCTAGGCTGTTGCTTGCGTGATGTTTCTTGAGTGCCTAGGCTGTTGCTTGCGTGATGTTTCTTGAGTGCCTAGGCTGTTGCTTGCGTGATGTTTCTTGAGTGCCTAAGCTGTTGCTTGCGTGATGTTTCTTGAGTGCCTAGGCTGTTGCTTGCGTGATGTTTCTTGAGTGCCTAAGCTGTTGCTTGCGTGATGTTTCTTGAGTGCCTAAGCTGTTGCTTGCGTGATGTTTCTTGAGTGCCTAAGCTGTTGCTTGCGTGATGTTTCTTGAGTGCCTAAGCTGTTGCTTGCGTGATGTTTCTTGAGTGCCTAGGCTGTTGCTTGTGTGATGTTTCTTGAGTGCCTAGGCTGTTGCTTGCGTGATGTTTCTTGAGTGCCTAGGCTGTTGCTTGCGTGATGTTTCTTGAGTGCCTAGGCTGTTGCTTGCGTGATGTTTCTTGAGTGCCTAGGCTGTTGCTTGCGTGATGTTTCTTGAGTGCCTAGGCTGTTGCTTGTGTGATGTTTCTTGAGTGCCTAGGCTGTTGCTTGTGTGTCTAAGCTATTGTTAGGGTGCATTAGCTTTTTTAGGTTCCCTAAGCTGTTGGTGTGGTGTATTACGTGTTTCTAGGGTGCCGAAGCTGTTGCTAGGTTGCCTCAGCTGTTGGTAGGGTGTATTAGCTCTTTCTTGGGTGCATAAGCTGTTGCTTGGGTGATTTAGCTGATTCTAGGGTGCCGAAGCTTTTGCTAGATAGTCATAGCTGTTATTGGGGTGCATTGTTGTTTTAGGGTGCCTAAGCTGTTACTAGAGGGTCTAAGCTGTTGTAAGGGTTCATTAGCTGTGTCCTGAGATGCCTCGGCTGTTGCTAGGGAGTTTTAGCTGATGTTGTTGTGTGTTGTGCCTAAGCTATTGTAAAAATCTGTTAGATGTTGCGAGCGTGCCTCAGCTGTTGATGTGGTGACTTATCTGTTGTCAGGGTGCCTAGGCTGTTACTAGGGTGCTTTAGCTGTTGATGGGTTCATAAGTTGTCGCTAGGGTGCATAATCTGTTGCTATGCTGCGTTGTCAATGGTGCATTGATCCTAACTGTCAATAAATAATTGTTTGTGCTGTGTTTAGAATGTATGTACCAGGTATATGTTATCAACTGCATTGCGAATTGTTATCAAGGATTTTATTTTTATCATTGATGTACATGTGTTTTCATTGTGTTGATCTTGATGTTCATTTATAAAAGATAATTTATTTCTATCTCGTATCTTCATTGTTTAATGACGCCCTTGTCCTACAGTACGGCTTGATAAGGGGTACCCATTTAAAGTACACATACTCTAAGAAAAAATGGTTTTTGTTTTCACTTCCTGTTGGAAACTAGTGTTATTTCTTTCTTGCATTTATTTTCAGACTGGCCAACTGGTCCCAAATTAGATCTTGGTCCATTCTCTACGATTTTTAAAGTAACTACTCAAGCGCAGGCACAAGCAGTTACGTATCGAAATGTAAGTTTTTGTTTATGAAATTCCTAGGTGAAACTCATTCGGAACTCCTTGGCCATTTTCTATCGAAACAACCTCGTATGCCGGTACATCAGTAGAAGTAGGTCGTAAAATTTAACTACATCATTAATTAAATGAAGTGTTTTGGTTTATTTCATTGCATACATAATTAAGATTCCTAAGATTAATACATTAAGTTTAACTGCTAAATTAAAACTGCTATGCGATCTACTTTCAGTGTAGTTAAATTGTACAGCTTTCTGACATTGTTAACCGTCCATTTACCGAATGGGTGAAACTAAAACTCCATTTTGTAATTGTGGCCTATAAAAATGTGAAGTCAATTACCTTTTTTTTGCATTATTAAATGGTAGCTGTTGAATCCATTCAGGCATATCCCATGACTGGAAAGAGAAAATGTTTGGTGATATCCAACCAACACTTTGCAGAAAGATACAAAATTCGGAGTGGCGGTGACAATGATAGATACAGATTTCAGAACGTCATGAAGGAACTCAATTTTGAGTACAACCTCACAGCCAATGTAAAGAAGGAGGTATGTATTAAATAGTCATTTATGCTTTTTGTTAAAATATCATGGTATGATCCCTGCTGTTATTTTCACTACTTTCATATTTCGACTGTCATTGTCACTACTATTATTTATCCACTTTTATTTTCACCACTATTATTTCTGCTGCTGTTTTTACTACTGTTATTGGCGGTACAGTTATTTCCGCTACTGATTTTTCACTACTGTTATTTCTGATGCTGTTATTTTTACTACTGTTATTTTTACTTTTACCACTCCACTACTGTTACTCTCGCTTTTGTTATTTTAACATCTGTTTTTTTCACGTCGTTATTTTCACAACTGTAATTTACACTTCTGTTATATTCGCTGCTGATGTTTTCGCTTCATGCTTATTCATTTCTGTTATTTTCACTCCGTTTATTTTTTGCAGTTGTTTTTTCTCTATTGTATTTTCACTACTGTTATTTTCGTTGCTGTTTTTTCCACTTATTTTTCACTTTCGTTATTTCTTCTGCTGTTAATCTTGCTGTTGTTATTTTTACTAGCGTTATTTTAACCTGGCTTCTGTTATTTCCGCTTATTTTATTTTCGCTTCTTTTATTTCAGCTTCTGTAGTTTTCACTGCTGTTTTTTCACTACTGTTATTTCTGGTGCTGTTATTTTCGCTACTGTTATGATAACTTCAGTAAAGATTCTGACAAAGTTTCATAGCAAATGGATACAAACTACTACAGCGTTCTGTTTCTCACACGATTTTAAGTAAATGCAAATAAATCGAGGTTTGTCTGAAACTTTTTTTATAAGAGAAACAGAAAATATCTTGATTTCCAGTGAACGATCAAATTCGTTTTATAGCAACAATAATTTGGACGAGTTCTGAAATTCTGAAAATATTGTTTTGTGTGATCACACGGTTAGAAAACATGGTGTTGTTTCCTAATACTGCAGTGGATTATTCTTCCATGACACGAAGAGCATAATTATAAACTATACCTTCATATAGCAAAGCTTATAAAGGTTTTGATGCATTGAAACAATATTTACTAATTATTTTTCAAGGGTTGTAGCTCAAACATGTTTTAAAGGGGTTAGACACCAGAAATCGGCAAATACAGTATTTCCTCAAAACAAGCTTACAATTGTCAATGCAAGCTAGTAGGAGACGATAATACACTTTACTTGATTAAAATAATAAACAACACTCCTGTTGCTGTCTTATCTGTGTTTCCCCGTTTAAAATATCGCATAATGTTTTCCCAGTTAAAATAAAATCTGTTTATGAGTACAGATAAATATACCGACGCTACTTTTAAAATTACTGGGATCTATGTGGTAGACATCCCTAGTAAATTGCGAATTTGAAAAATGCGCAAAAACTGCGAAAGATGCATGTGTCGTAAGCGATGTTATGTTCTAGTATTTTTTGACAATTCATTTTTTTCTTGCAATATTGTATCATCTTGTATCCAGCCCCTTTAAAGGAGACCAATGTTAACACTTGGAACCTTTTCACTTTTTCCTTTTTGGTCTTGATCTACTAGTACTTCTCTAATTGCACTGTATTGATGATTTCAGGAGTAACTTGCACTGAATTGATGATTTCAGGGGTAACTTGCACTGTATTGATGATTTCAGGGGTAACTTGCACTGTATTGATGATTTCAGGGTTTACTTGCACTGTATTGATGATTTCAGGGGTTACTTGCACTGTATTGATGATTTCAGGGGTTACTTGCACTGTTTTGATGATTTAAGGGGTTACTTGCACTGTATTGATGATATAAAGGGTTACTTGCACTGTATTGATGATTTAAAGGGTTACTTGCACTGTATTGATGATTTCAGGGGTAACTTGCACTGTATTGATGATTTCAGGGGTAACTTGCACTGTATTGATGATTTCAGGGGTAACTTGCACTGTATTGATGATTTCATGGTTTACTTGCACTGTTTTGATGATTTCTGGGGTAACTTGCACTGTATTGATGATTTAAGGGGTTACTTGCACTGTATTGATGATTTCAGGGGTTACTTGCACTGTATTGATGATTTAAGGGGTAACTTGCACTTTATTGATGATTTCAGGGGTTACTTGCTTGGTTAGTAGCGGAACGGGAAAAGATTACCGAAGATACGTGCGTATTTATGTTAGTGATCATGTCGTATGGTTCCAAGGGTGACATTTTGTGTGTGGACGGCGACATGATATCTCTACAGGAGATAGTGGACATGTTTTCCAGCAAGAATTGCAAGGCGCTGCAAGGAAAGCCTAAGATTGTCCTGGTACAAGCGGGTGGAATCATTCTTGCCGGTATGTTGCTAGTTCAGGGCGTAACATACTTGTAGTTTTAGCTCGTCTATTTATCAAAAAAAAGTCGACTTATTTGAAAAGCCTTGGTGGTGTCGAAAAAAGGTCTAGTTATTGGCAAAGATTTAGTGTTGTCGGAACAAAAGTTTAGTTATTGGCAAAGCCTTTGTTGTCGGAACAAAATCTAGTTATTGACAAAGCCTTGGAGTCGTCGGAACAAAATCTAGTTATTATCCCCCGCCTATGAAATAGGGAGGGGGATATTGAAATGGCGTTGTCCGTCCGTCCTTCTGTCCGTCCGTCCTTCCTTCCGTCCGTCACCTGCGTTTTCTCAGTAACTAGCCGGTAGAATTTCATGAAACTTAAAATAAATAGGAACCACTATACTGGAATGATGCCCGTCCAAAAAAAATTTGATTGGTCAATTGTCCTTGGAGTTATTGCCCTTGATTTTTTGAAAAATGCACATTCACAGCCAATAGTCACTAGCTGGCAGAATTTCATGAAACTTAAAATAAATATGAATTACTATACTGGGATGATGCCTGTTCATTTTTTTTTTGGATTGGTCAATTGTACTTGGAGTTATTGCCCTTGATTGTTTGAAAAACATTTACAGCCATTTCTCAGTAACTAGTTGGTAGAATTTCATGACACTTGGAATAAATATGAACCAACATACTGCGATGATGCCTGTTTATTTATATTTTGGATTGGTCAATTTTCCTTTGAGTTATTGCCCTTGATTTATTAAATAAATCATTGTTTGCAGCCGTTTCTCAGTAACTAGCTGCTAGAATTTAATGAAACTTGAATGTCATATGAACCAACATCCTGCAATGAACTTCTTCGGTGAATTTCTACGGCTACATTTTTATCTCAACTATTGAGTACTATTTTGCAATGATTGATGTTTCCGAGTAAGCAGTTTCGGAAAAGACAGTTTTTTTTAATCATCCCTCTGATTTATTTCGTTAAAAATTTTTATCATAAAGTAGTCCTGGTCGATATTTTATAATTTGGCTCGGAAAGGGATAAACCAATGTGCTTATCTTATTCTTTCTGAGATTTTTTTTAACCTTCAAGCACAAACAAGTCATCAAGCACAAACAAGCCATCGTTGGCGGGGGATATCTTTTCACTGAAAATGCTTGTTTACAAAGCCTTGGTGTTTTCGGAACAAAAGTTAAGTTTTTGGCAAAGCTTTGGTGTTGACGGAACACAATCTAATTATTGGCAAAGCCTTTGTGTTCTCGGAACACAATCTAATTATTGACAAAGCCTTGGCGTTGTCGGAAAAAGGTCCGGTTTTTACAAAGCCTTAGTGTCTCCAGCGTCAAGGTTATAGTTGAAACACTTTCTACCTTGTACATAACTCAAACAAGTTCATGATATTCCCAGAAAACTGTTTACATGTTACTTCTGACAATATGTAAATGTCAAGCAAGTTCCTTTACTTTGGCTGTTGTCTGTTTGTGGTGTTTGGATCTTTGTATGTAGTGATCACGCATAAATGTCCCAAGATCAATGTCATGTATTTTGTCATCAAACATTCGCGATATTGTTGTTCAGTTCGTTGCCGCTTTATTTTGATCCTGATATCATGGATGAGAACAACGTATCTTTTTGCATTTGTCGATATTCCTTTTCTATGATCTTGATACACATGCATCTATTCCGACTTTTCTCATGGAAATCATTATGAAAACCAATCTCCCATAACAGTTTTTACTTTATGTTAATCCACAATTACGAAAGTTTGGTAGGGTATATCACTCTTTCTGATGTTTGTCAAATTTGTCAACTCATGCCCCTTGCTCAGTTTAGAGAAACAAAACAAGTCGAGTTGCATACCTTTTTTGATGCTCGTATCAATGTGTATGTATCCTTACGATAAAAGCCATGTGTTTAAAAGTGTTTTTATAGCTTCGGCCTTAGCTGATGTCGTAGGTATCATTTAGGTTGTGCAGAAAATGATTTACTTGGAAACCTGCTATCAAGAAATCAATTTTGAACGTGGTACACATGGTCACAATCGAAATACAAAAACGTTTAGCAAGTCACATTACTCGGTTTAATGCATACGATGATAAGATTGACCTTTTGCCTTTTATCTTTATTTAGGATTGTTGGGATAAGAGTGAGGTTTGTGCACTTAAACTGGTTTAAACCCCCAGTAAATTTACATTTTACTGATCGTTCCAAGGCGGTAACAATTCTTGATAAACATACCTAGTTTTTTTTTATAAATAATATGTATGCACTGTGCTGCTGGTGGAGTTTTGTGCTGTTCTTCCATGTTTCTTGTTTGTTGTTTTATGCTCTATGTCTTTGGCGTTTACCCAGTGCTATTAAACCGGGTTTATGTTTAAACTTTTTGCTACTGAGCTTGTTTCTGTAGCCTTTTGCATACATATTAAAATAAACGTTGATTTATGTCTCTCTATTGATTAAAAAAGACACGTGTTTTTTTATCCACATACTGTGCGCTGGTTAAACTAGAGGGTGGCCTTTTTAAGTATTGGTGTGATTTTTCTTTATTTTTTGCTCGTCTGTGTATAGGGAAATGAAATGTTGAGGAATTGACATAGCCTTTGCGTTGTTGTCATCGCCAGCTTCGCATCAGTGTAAAGTTTTAAATTTGGCCCTGTATATTTGACTGTTAAACCTGCACTCAAGAAATGAACATTGATCTTAGTACATGTTCACAATCCTCATACACATATGTTAAGCAAGTCACATTCCTTCGGTTAAAATAGTTGTTTCTGTTAGAATGTCAAGCGTTACCATTGACATGATACAGTGTGCTTGTTAAACTAGAAGGTAATTTGTTCATTTTGATGGAGATTTGCTTCTTTTTTTCTTTTCATTTTTAGGAGAACAAACGTCGATGTATTTGCCTAGCTTTAGCGTCGTTGTCATCTTCTGTGTAGCTTCGATGTAATATTTTAACCTTGGTCATAATTTTATAACAAAAACAATTACAATATTAAACTTGATCCACATGTTTTCAAAGACTATGTGGTCATTTTACCGTTAAAAATGAACATTTCTCATATGCATGTATCATTGTTTTCTTCAGATAGCAGTGAAACACAAATGGATGTAAGCAGCCAGACAAAACAAATGACGTCCCGATTAAGCAGACTTAGTCTTGGTAGCTGCTCCTCATTCAGTCTTACAAACCTGGGTTACGATGATGAGAACGATTGCAAAGGCAAGAGCGACGATACCTCTTCAGAGGGGGCTTCCTTTTCAGACCCAGTTGAAGAAGAAAATGAGCCCCCGTCTTGTGCAGAGGGGGGAGTGGATGTCAATGACAATTCTGATTTTGTTGTTGCTGTTGCAACAAGCGCAGGTATGTGAATAGTTATGCGAAAAACTACCATAAAAACAAAATATCACAAACAAGAAACATGGAAGAGAAAAGCACAAAACTCCACAAACAGCACATTGCATACATACTAAATATAAAAAACTAGGTATGTTTATCAAGGATTGTTAGGTACCGTCTTGGAACGGTCAGTAAAATGTAAATTTACTGGGGGTTTAAACCAGTTTGTGTGCACAACCTCACTCTTACCTTTTCGTTAAACAGGGTCTTTATCGGTTTTGGACACACGGTATGTCCCTGTTGATCAAAAATATTGTTTAATGTGTTTTAACGCAACAAAACGTTGTCAGACTGTCACTGTAAGTCGACTTTTTACCTCGATGTTCCACTGTGCTTTACATCCGACGAGATGTAGCCTTAAAATCGACGGAAAAGCATGTACATGTGTATAGCGAAAAGGGTTCTGTCTTCTCCCTTATTTAATGCATCTTAGAATATTTTCAACGTAATACAGTTGCCATAAGTTATATAGCTCAACATTGAGGTCAGATTTTTATTTATTTACTCCGGTGGTTTATAGAGATTTATCGGTAGAAAAAAAGATATTTCACTGTTGATTAACAGTTTAGTATTTGTGTCTGCCCCATTTATGGGGAGACATATTGTTTATGCTTTATCGGTCAGTCCTGCGTAGGTCACACTTCGTTTCCGCTCAATAACTATATAACGCTTGGACTCAGGAACTTCATACTTGGTGTGCAGATTTGTTATGGTTAGACCCCTATTATATTTGAGATCAGTCGGTCAAAGGTCAAGGTCGCAATGATCTTGTGGTGTAAAAATAATGTTTCCATTCTTTGAATTCCATAAAATCCAGAAATCCACACCTGTTATGCCAGTTGGTAATGATAAATAGATGACCCCTATTGATTTTGAGGTCAAAGGTCGAGGTACTATCGACCTTTCGGTAAAAAAAAACGATTGTTGGCTGTGACCTTGGGCTGAAAGGTTACGGTGACCTTGTGTTGAAAATAGTTTCCGGTCAATAACTGAAGAATGAAGAATGTTTGGGCTTAGGAACGTTAAACAATACAAAATGTGTTTACATTTTCCAAGAATGATCTCACTATTGAATACGAATCAATAGGTCAAACTTCAATTCAACGTCTTTGTTGGTTCGTCTCTTTCAAATAGAAAAATATGTCCACGATGGATTATTTATCATCTACGACCACACAATAGGGGAGACAAGCGCTCACTGTTTTGTGATTTTAGCATACTCTTACTTTCAAATTAAACGTTAACCCGCACAAGGTGGTGGCACAATTTCAACCATGAATTTTCTTGAATAGCATTACTTCGCATACGATTAAGCGCGCTTTTCTGAAAAAATAACAATAAACTGTCATTTTATTTCCTTAAAGGCATTTCAAAAACTTGTTGTTTTTTGTTCGATCGCAATATATTTCATATCGTTATCATTTGCACTCGTGACCACGTCACTCGTGCAAATATAGCTTTTCGAGCTTACTCGGTCTAATATATTTCCATCTTTCACTGAAACAAACAATTAGCCTCTTTATAATATTAACTCTCTGACATGCTGTAGCCTATTGGCCACGTTCATTTCCTTCACAGTTGAATTTAAAGGTTAAAATGTATTAAAAAAATAAATATGAATTGCTGTGTAATTATGTTCTTGAATAGTGTTGTTCTTTTGAATGATAGACCTCTTTAAATTACAGTGAACACTGCGGGGGTCGTAAAATTTATTTTTATAAGATGCCTTAACAAAATTGTTATTTTTAAGAATTAAATGAGGCTGCCATTGGTTTTAAAACACCACATGGTTATTTTTTTGTGATGTTTTGGTTGTTTTGTTTGGGTGACTGATTAGTGATCGTAAATTTAATGTTTTAATCAATCAGGAAACATGTTCGAGTAAAGTATGCTAATTGCAATCTGTCTTAAATTTCGGTATTAAGCTATTTTAGTGTGACTGAATATTTTCAAAATATAGAATTACAGTCATTCATTAATTCATATAATTTGATTAACAGTGAATACAATATGAGCAGTAAAGTTGCGTTTTTTTCTCTCCTGTAAATGTGGTTTTAGTTAAACACTTCTAAAAACGCTAATGGGATAATATAGTCTTGTTTAAACGCTATAAACTGTTCGGCGCATCTAATATCAATTAGTAATTGTTTGTATATTTATGGTTTCCTAATGCCTTAATAATCAACGGTCGTGATTAAACATTATATTACATGTAAACGAACTTAATCGCTGAAAACAAATGAAGCCATTAACAAAGATTCAAGTTATTATTGTGTTAAACTATGTCCTTTGCAGATTGATATTATTTACAATAAAATAAAGAGACCTTGTTTATGTTGCGAAAAAAAGCTGCGATATTGTGTGGCCTTGGTGGCGTTGTTGGCCGATAGCGTCAGGCAGACATCTGAACTTAAAAACCGTTTTAAGATGTTCGCATGAAACGCGTGGCACGTGCTCACTTCGAGTATACGCACGTGTGTACCCAAAATCGAAAAATTCTTACTAAACAAATACAGCTGAAACATAAACGAGGGTCAGCATGTGCTGACGACTTATTAACAAAGTTTTCACAAAGTAAAACCTGGTTATTATAATAATGTAAGTCGTTGGTCGACTGGGCGTGAGGGCATCGTCAAACTCACCTATGGCTAAACTATCTTAGTAAGGTTTGACTTGTTATGACCAAACATGAAATATAGGATAAGCACACGTTGAGATTCTTCTGTCAATCTTTTGAAACTAGGTCTCATCGCGTTTCTTGTTTTAATGTGTTTTTTCCTGTAGATTATACTTCATGTTTTCTTTATATTTTTAGATGACGACAATCCAGCCTTTTGCTCACTGTTTATTCTGGCATTGTCTTATATCCTGTGCAAATACTCGTATACAGATCACTTTCTGACTATACTTAAAAAGGTAGGTACTAAGTTTTATATCAGCTTGGAAAAAGATTCATTCTTTAATTTGATGTTAAGATCTCTGTGTATTTGGTACTTTAAAGCCACTCTTTTGTATCATTTATATAAAACTCTACTCTCTATGTTTTCGTAATGTAAATTATATTATTTTTTTTAGGTTAATATCTTTGCTTATTTGATGCTTTAATGTCACTGTTTTGTATTCATCAAATAACTCTTTACTTCCTTCATGATTTCTTAACTTAAATTGTAATATGTTTTTGTCGTTTCTTTTATATAAATTAATATCAATCGTTAAATTTATATTGTCACTGCAACATTTTATGTTTTACGACAATAATCATTATCTATCCATACGATTAAATAATGGAAAATAAAAGTTAAACATTGTTTAAAGGGATATTGGGTGTTCAACAGCAGCTCAGGTGTAAACAAATTTGTTTGTATCCACTAACCGACCGACCCTACACTTTTCTTTGCCATACTGTGGATTATAGAATGATGTACATAATTGTCAGATGTTAGTCATAAATAAGACATGCATATCAAATCTAGTTCACATAATGTTGTTGTTGTTGTTGTTGTTGTTGTTTTTTATGATATATTTATTAGCATAGATAGTTATGATCGCTCACGAAACAAATCCCATCGTGTATGTCCTGGTTATTTTAACAGAACTATTTTACGAATGATAATATAAATTCAGTCCGAACAGTGTATTCTTTCAAAATCATATACTGCTAACAAATTCAGCAAACTTGTGTTAATAAATTCACTTAAAATGTATTTAAATTGTAAGCGAAGCTACACATACAAATAGATTTAGCTCAGTATTCGCACGATATCTGACATCCCTCTGAGCAGCTGAAGGTCATCCTTTTTAATGTCCTTTCACAAACCAGTTTCCCGCAAGTGCACATGCAGTTTGGAGGAAGCTCACATGGTCCTCTTGCTTTTACTTTTTGTGTACCACTGAGCAATATTGGCATTCCACCTGGTGGTTTCGACCCGCCGATGTTCATCACGGTCTTCACGCTGATATCTTGCAACTTTTCTGCAGCGCCTGTAGCAACATTTCCAGGCTCTGTTTGTTTTGAAGCAACGCTATTGAGAGCGAAATCGGCTGCCACATTTTCAGCATCAATTTTCTTTAGAGCGACTTCGATTTCGGCTGCAACTTTTTCTTCGATTGTAGGGTGTGTGACATCCACGGCGGGCAAAGGGTTTATGCCAAGTGTTCCTGTAGTTGGCGGGTCCGGGACGACACGGTCAGGCACCGGTTTAACGACGACTTGGTTACTTTTTGTGGATTTGTCAGGCTTGAGTTCGTATGCAACCTTTTCATCGGTTTTAGTGTTTGCGACTTTTTCGGCTGGCAAAGGGTTTATGCCAAATGTTCCTGTAGTTGGCGGGTCCGGGACGACACGGTCAGGCACCGGTTTAACGACGACTTGGTTACTTTTTGTGGATTTGTCAGGCTTGAGTTCGTATGCAACCTTTTCATCGGTTTTAGTGTTTGCTACTTTTTCGGCGAGCAAAGGGTTTATGCCCAGTTTTCCTGCAGTTGGTGGTTTCGGGACGACACGGTCAGGCACCCGTTTTATGACGACTTGGATATCTTTTGTGGCTTTCGGAACGACATCAACGGATATGGGTTTCACGTACTTATTTGGTGGGGTATTGGTATTTGTTGGTTTCATTGTTGGCGTTGGCGTTGTTTTGGTCTCTACCTTTGGAAGAGGCCTATGGTCATGATTGTGGTTATGCCCATGGTGGTGATCGGTATGTGTGTTCATCTGTCTTCGGGCTGGAGCCCTGTTTCGGGGTGGAGACCCGTTTCGGGGTGGAGACCTGTTTAGTTGAGAAACAGGCGTTTCCCGTCTCCGATCTGGTATAAGCCGCCTCGGTTCGTCTACACGTTGAGGAAATCCGGAAGATGGAAATGTGCTTTCGCCACTAGGAAAGGAACTGTGGCGATAAGCTGGCATACTACCCATTTCATACGATGATCTCATGTTGGAAAGCCGTCAACAAAGTATCCAGGTCCTCCTGCTCCGGGCATATATGCTGGCATCCCAGGGGCAAAACCCATCCCTGGGAAACCAAAACCATATGAAGTATGCGATGGCGATGGAAGAGAATGAAGCGGCTCTCCAAAGCTTCTTGGTGCCATCCCACCTGGTAGGGATGGCATGAAGCGGCCAAACTGACCTGTAAATATATAATACATGACAATAACAACCATATGTATAAAACGGAATATGCGAAATCATCTCCTTTTAAATGAGGATTGGTGTCTGCTACTTCGGATAATTTAATCTTGATAATCTGGTCCGGCAAGTCATCAAATTGAAAGCCGGTGCTGACAATGGGGTGATGACAATTTTGCCGTACAAATTTCAGTCAATGAACAGTCTATACGAGGCAACTTGCTTTCGTGTGTTTGCGCCCGACGGATCCTTTTTTTTCAGAGCGCGTTTACTCATTTTGATTTTAACGTAATATTTGTTATATTCTTAATTACATGATGGGCTGGGATGATATTCAATATCCAACATAAATAAATCTTATTGGCATACATCACTAACTTCATTCACTATATTGTTTTTAACAACAAGTAATCCGATTAGCTGCATCGTTCTTAGATCCAATCTAGACTCATATTTTCTAAAATAAATAAATAACAAAGCCATTAAGCATCTTAAACCATGTCTTTACTTAAGTCATTTTTCTATTTTTCTAAACATTCTACGATCACGAATTTCAATTGAATGCAAAGCGAGTGTGAGAAATTTAATTGAACATTGAACTTAATATTTTCAGTCGAACGTTTTTTTTTGTTTTAAATACCGAATGTACCTTATTAAAACCAAGAATAAATGATACGAACAAACTCCATCGTTGATACTATTTGGCTAGTACCCATATATATGATAAAACTAAAAATACCTTGGACACTGGTAAAGCTCCACAGAAGAAATATAACCCGCAACATGGTTGACTCTTCCTGCTCCTACAAAACGAAAGTGATTGAGAATTGTTTGTGCTTGCCTACTCCTTATGCTCCAACGCCCAATGAATTGTAACTAATTAGTTGTGTGGTAGATATATTAGCCGTTGCATACTTAATTGCTTAAACTTCGTACCGTCATTAATTGAAGACATTCTATTCCCTTGATTTAGTTCGGCGCGTTGCTCTTCATCTACTTCAGGCCTTTTAGTCACTGTTCGCGATATTAAAATGATAGATCTTGGCATGTTTCGACTCGTATTACAGCTGAACACAAAAAGTTGCCAATAACCATTTTAATGATTAATGTCTTACAGTATACTACTATGTTCTTAACCCTTCCAATATTATTTTTTTCAAAATACAAATGGGTACACACAATTTGCATTATTAATCCTATGAACATACATTTGAAAGGGCTCAATAATCAATTGAAGACTACTCAAAATTTTAATTCACCTGTTAGAAAGATTTTGTTTCGAAAATTGATTCCCTGTCCCGAATTTATTCCTTCCGTTTTTATTTGAACAGTTCTTCTAATGTTGGCTTTTTCATCTCGATTTTTCGATATCGATAATAAAATATAAGGAAAAAATCATAAGGAAATATGAAGTGATTTTATATCGAATAAGAAGGTAAATGCATTGTTGTCAATGCACAAAATGATACCTATGTCAAAACGTTTGTATCATAGAAAACATGCTGTCAAGGTAAATACCTAAAAATCAAAGTTGGCCAAACCTTAATATTACTAAGTGAAAATAATGTTTATTTTCAACTAAACATATTATTATTATTATTATTATTATTATTATTTTTTAAAGAGTCACAATTTAATTTTAATGTATTAATATGTTGACCTCATTTGATTTTTATGATAAAAAAAGCATGTGTACAGATAAAAGGATATTTGCGAAATTTGCGCTGTTTAAACTGCGGAATGTGTGACCACGTAGCTAAAAATAGAAAACAGTAAACATATAAAGGCTCATATTTTTATCTGTTCACAAATCATTTGGGGGGGTTTATATCATCAATGTCAAATGAATTAACATAATAAACATAATATCGCGAACTATGCGTTAACAAACATTGTGCCCCTTTATGTTTAACTCATTATTTTGTAATCCTCGAATTGCTCCATGCATCATTAAATGATAAACACATATTTCAGGGCCGGTATTCACTTTCCTTAACTTTTCATAGTTAAATTAAAATATTTCAATACAAAAATGCATTAAAGATTTTTTTCCAAGTATTATGAAATTTAAGTATTTTTAAAATTATCAAGAAATTATATCTTATCACCAGTGAGGTACTTAAATTAAAAAATGGACTTAAGTATAGAAAGGACTTAAGATGGTTTATGAATACTGGCTCAGAGCTTTTTGCTAACATTCTTGTAATCCTGTATCATTGTCGTTTACAAAAGGACAAATTGCTTTTGTATACGATCACCAGTTTGCCATTTCTTACCAAATGAAGGTCAATATATTTTAACGAATAAGGCGATTCGTATTTTTTTTAGCAATATGAGTAAGACATATATACCATTGAAAATGGATATTCAACTTAACACAAGATTGACTTTTGACTATGTCGCTTGTCACATGCACATATAAAATTGATGGGTATTTCGGACAAGTATGATTCTAGTACCTTTTCCGGAAGTTGAGCAATGCGACAAAAGTCAAAAGCACAAAATGTAGGAAGTCCGCGTATTGAGAGGTGAATGTGGCTATATCCTAACTAAGTATAAGTTTAAAGTCCAAGCGTTTCAAAGATATTAAATTCTCCCAACACAGCTAAGTAGATCCAAATATGTGATCATGCTGGAAATCCTTATTATTTTGCCCAATAGCAACGATAAAAAGAACCTGTATGTAAAAAATTAAGATATGTTTTTACTATGTTTTGTTTAACTAAGGTGGGTGATGAAAAGCATCTACCATGGCCGCTCGTGTAAGCCACGTTCATCCCAACCATCGCAAAGGGTGTTATGAGGAAACTCGGTAAACCTCTCAAGCAAAACAACCTACGCTCGGGTTTACACGAGCGGCCATGAAAGATGCTTATACTCTTACACTGTATTCCTTTTTGAAAAAATGTCGGTCAATGCTACCAGTGTTTTGTAGGTGATCGTTTTGTTTTTTAACTATTTGATGATAAACATTGGACTATTTGAATGGCTTAATTGCATACGTTTTCCCCCATAAGTAATGATTGTGTTTGTTTTGCAGGTAAATCGACTAAAACTTGACAAGACCACCGAAGAACGGGTAGAAATATGCCAGTACAAGGACGCTCTTACAAAGAATCTGTTCCTTCAACCTCTGTAGATGGATTTAAGCTGTGATATTGTTTGTACCAGCCTGTGCACCTCTTGTTTTAGCTACTGGGGTTTTCCCTGTAGTTCCTTTGACTTTTTGTTATCTTTTTTCAGTAATTATCAAATGTAGCTCGTCCGTGTTTCGAATGAAAAAGATCGAAGTATTGCCGTTGAGTTTTTGCCGTCGGTCTTCGTGAAAACTGTTTTAATCTTGGCCAAAGTATTAATTATTTTCAAGATATGTTGATGAATCTTATTACATATGTTGACAGTTACAATGCGCAATCATACTTCATATTGTGGGCATCAATAAGTGTTGAGTTGTGTCGTCAATAATTTTATAGTTTTATTGTTCTTATTCTCACACATGTAGAATACCTTACAACATTGGCATCAATAAGTGTGAAGTTGTTCCGGTTTAATGTTTATATGTGTAGAATACCTTACAACATTGGCATCAATAAGTGTGAAGTTGTTCCGTTTTAATGTTTATATGTGTAGAATACCTCACAACATTGGCATCAATAAATGTGGAGTTGTACAGTTCTAATTCTCAAATGTGTAGAATACCTCAATATTGGCTTTAATAATTGCTGGGTTGTACGATTCTGTCATTGGACGATATTGGGTATAATGATATCAAATTGCTAACATATCGTATATGTTAATAATTAATACCCCAAAATGTATAACAATAATTTATAAATGATAGGAAACATATAATATATGTTATGTGTGTAATTGATAAAGCCAAAATAACTAACACTTTATAAAATGGGCTAGACCCCAGATGATCCCAAAATCGGCAAATACATTATTTCCGCATAACAAGCATACAATTTATTTTCAATTTGAGCTTATATGAGGCCGTTAATACATCATATTACTTTATTAAAATTAATATTTTGTCGCTATCTCATCTGAGTTTACCCGTTTAAAATAGCGCATAATGGCTTCCCAGTGTATAGTGTGTATATTTAGCATGTAAAGATAACGTGATTAGCACATATGCATATACCGACGCTCTTTGAATTAACTGGGATTTACGTGGTAGACAAACTCAGTAAATTTCGAATTGGAAAAAAACTGCGAAAGATGCATGTGTCGTAAGCGATGTGATACATCAGTAAGTAAGATTTAATGCGTTGTACACAACGGTATCAATTATATGTTTTCGACAAATTTATTTTGATTGCAATTGTAACACTTGGTGTCAAGTCCCTTTAATGATAAATCAATTCTACCCCTTTCTTGAGATATGGTAGTTTCATACTTGAGTAATGATATCGTTCATGTGCACTTCGTTTAATGTTACCGTATATGTTTATTTATATCCGTTGTTGTTTGTAACCGTTTTCATTCCTTGTTGTGTATTAAGTGCAATTATGTGTATTGTCGGAGTAAGAAAGTTTAAAAGGTACTTGTATTGTAAAATGATCCTCGAAATAATTGTTACACACCTACACTCCATTCCATTCATTAACAAAATATAATACTTGTAATACATGTATAATCAGGATAAATATGTTTGAAAACATAATATAATGGATGTTAGTCATTTTTTCAGAGAATGTTGAATGTAAGCTGATATTTGTTATTCAACCGTGATTTTGATGGATCACACATGACGGGCAGGTGACGTCCATTATATATAAATGCACGTACATAGATATATACCTACCCTTGTAGCACACTGCGTACACACCACGTGTTTTTCATCTCACGTGAAAAAAGAATTGATGGGTGTTTCGGACAAGTACTATTCTTACTTTTCTCTTTTCAAACAAATTGAGCAAACCGAAAAAATAATGTAAGATGGTCGCAAAGTGAGGGGTAAACTTGGATATATCCTTTCTGAACTCTAGTTTGAAGTTAAAGCATAGTAGTGGTCGAGTATGGTAAATATGACACAGCATAATCTGGAAGAATATGTTAAATATGACACGGCATTAGCTTGACGATTGTGTTCAATATGACACAGCAGTCCCACTTTTTCGTCTGTGCTACTAAATGCTTCCTTTCGTGTCATTGCTCATTTTGGAAGAGGGGTGATACTCATGTCCGGCTGAAAAAATATCCGAACCACCCATCAAACTTGTTTCCATATGTTGTCAAACCTCGTGTAACTGGACATACCAGAGATTTCAATCATATATGTGACGTCATCATCTAAATGTGAAACAATGTGATTCGATGATATGGCCCATTTTCAATAAAATATCTAAGTCTCAAAGAGAGCTCGGGGATACCTGAAGAGTAATGGACGGAATCTATATAATGAAGCGTCACCCTAGTGCAATGACTCAATTACTGCCTATATAAATAAAAGCAGATATTGAGTTTTTGCGCTAAGGTTACGGTTAACGATCTTAAGCCTTGAGATCTTTATTGGAACGTGTCCAAGGGATTGCGTCTCCCTCCACCCGCCCAGATAACTGTGCTCTCTGATCCAATTACAAGTAGGACAACTTAAAAACCGCTCCTACCACTAACTAAAATAAATTCCCATTCCATAATAGGCGCGCTCTTCAGAGCGGCGCCAATAATGTTAATGGCCATCGAGGTATCAGTGATGTCTTTAATACTGTGTATTGATGGATCCTTTGACGGTGCTCAAACATTTTGTGTTTTATTACATACGTTTTAAACCTCTTTTGTTCCTTCTCTATAAACATGGTAGGCATTCATTAGAAAAAGTTGGTAAAAATTATTGAGGTTCTGTTTATACCCATATTTAAACAGTAAATATATCATCCCATTAAAACTGTGTCTATTTCATCATCGTAATGATGTCTAACGTATTACTTAATTCTTCATAATTGCCTAGAAGGTTTTATATTAGCACAATACATCATAGGGGTGATTAGAAAATTAAAAATAGTACATTCTAAACACTTTTATTACGTGTATTAAAATTTGATTGTTTTATATAAAATGTCGGGAAGAAAGGAAATGGATTGCGTTAGTATTTGAGTTCAGTTGTCTTTTGTTAAGAATATTTCGTATTATCTTCATATAGTCGAGTATAATATGTACGGCGCGACGATGAAATTCTACATGAATCAGACGAGCCAGCCCTGAAGTTGGAAAGGAAGAACAGTATAGTAGAAACATGTTTACACGTTTACGGTTTACGTCTAAATACGTGGTTAGCGGGAATAGCATGGCAAGGCAACAACAACACAAAATAAAATATATTGTTATGTTTAAAATGGTAACGTCTAGCGATGTGCGTTCAGAGACCACAAATTAAGGCGTATATACTGGTTTGAAATATTGTTGAGCAAGCGGCGAATCGCTCATGACACTTATTCAAAGGCTGAAGCGTCCCCGACTCCGTTATTATTTCGTTCGAAATTAGACACAAGAAATAACAATCCGACTAAGGAGGATCAGTCTTGGAAGGAGCCCCTCACTCCGTCTTGCAAACTTTGGTCCCGTTTCAATAAGATATTTTATTCGTAAACCTTACTCTGCGTAAGAGAGCTCAGAAATCTCCATGACGTTACGGACAAAATCTATGCGATAAATGTCCTAACAATATTTTTCATCGAAACGCAGCCTAATCCAAAAAAAAAACGGAGTTAAGCCTAGAAAGTCGTGATCTAAAGGCTTAACGATTTTTATTGACCCTGGCCATTAGCAGATGAGAGGGTATTGTATTGAGGAGGAAATTGGCTGTTAATGACCTTTCTGATTTTGTCGTCGCTGGGAACTGAGTATATCTCCAATTTCATTATATTGTTTAAGATTTGTTTTAAATTGTCATACTTTGTTATTATTAAGTCGATAAGTACTATGAAATGTGCAGCGTGTGTAAATCTTATTCCTGATCTTTGTCTCTAAAGTTCATGGTTGACCCTGAAACCAGGACTGACAGCTCTTGATAAAAAAATAAGAACTGTTGCTGGTTTTTTGATCGGTCATTTGCATCAAAAACAGAAGGAAGTACCATGGAATGAATATATAGTGTGTGTTATACCACGTAATAAATTGCGTCATACTGCGCCATCAGAAGGCAATATTTTGTTTCGAATGAAGACTTTAAATAAAGATAACTTTCCTATTCCTTCACCATTTTAAATGAAACGTAGCGCAGTCTACGCCGCTTACGGAGCCCCGCCTTCGGTCTTTTACCAGAGTTTGATTGAGAGTGTAGTTTCTTAAAACACTTCGACAAACCTTTTCACAAATTGAATACGGCCGTCTGACAGAGGACTGTCAAAACGTTATTTTGGAAACAAGTTTGTCGAAGTGTTTGATGAAACTAATCATCTTATCTTACTCCGGCAATAAAACAAAGTCGGGGCTCTTTAAGCGGCATAGACTACCCTTTGATTCATTTAAAATGGTGTTACTTAGTAAAATAAAAGTTATCTTTGATTTAAGTCTTCATTTTAAGCAAAATGATGCCTTCTGACGTAACATACATGACGTAATTTGTCACATGGTATACACACACTGAATATAAATGACTACCAGAAAGGGTCTTAGCCCCTTCACCCTGCATGTGGTATGAATCCCTTACTCAAACAGAACTCCGGTTATTTTGTTCAGGATTAACAATTATCAGCAGTTATAACCCATGCGTATATAATCTAGTAAAAAAAATAATAAAGAAATGTTTTGTATTACAAACATATTTTTACCGATTCGTTATTGCATCACTCTTTCGCTGTTAATTACTGATGTTATTTTCCCGCAGATCCTTCTGTTTGCCTAAAGTTGATTTTGCTCTACTTCGTATAAACAATTTCAGCTATCCCCGTATATTTTGTTACAACCAATAAAACAATTGTTGGGCTGGTATGCGTTGAAGAACATGGACAATGACATTTATTATTTTAAGGACATTGTTTACGCTATCGAATAGGTCTAACTAGCGTAATGGTAATTGATTTAATCGCCGGCGGCCTGATCACATTTGCCTATATCGTGATGCATTGTTTCATGGTCTTTTTCGAACATTGCCGGAGATTGCCGAATTGTAACGATTAAAAGTACACGATATAAATGTTTGAAAATGTTTCGAAAGAAATCAATAGTCGCTGATTGATAGATGTAATTTCGACGCTTGTTTTTGCAAAATAGCGCCGTATGCCTTATGCAATTAATTACAAAATCACATAAATAGTAAACGCAGTCAGTATTTCCCATTAAATAACAGTCATCGAGAAATTAAAACCAGTTTAGGAAATAATTAATTACGGATACACTTATTATCATCATAATGGTTGTTGTTAACTTGTTTTTGTTTTTACAAATTATTCATTGGTCAGGGGTCGGTGTTGCTCAATCCCTTTCCGAAATTGAAGGGGAAAACCCACACCATTAACTTACCTGATGCATCTAAAGGTTGCCTAATCATATAAATTTGAAAATGATATTATTCAGCTAATGATTTTAGTAGCATCAATTTAACGCTGATCCGTCGTAATGGAACAAAAGATTTTGATTGTATTAAATGGTAAACTTTGAGAACGAGAAAAGTAAATAAACCTTAACAGTTACTTAATGTAATTGCGACAAGAAATTCACCATATTTGCGAAGGTGTGTACAGTTTTAATATATCGCAAAACTTGCATGAAATTCAGCAAATGAGGTAGAATGTGTCATTTTTGTTTCTCGACTCGTACTAAAGGAAAGTTTGCGCCCTTCCTTTTGCCCACAGACCCCATTCGTTGGCAGAATCAGAACCAAACCACGGACAGGAGGACTGGATGGCTGGAACACGGACAGTTCAAATGTGTTCACCTAAAGACATAAACGTTTACATACCGATTCTTCGATGTTTAAGTAATCATTGTTTGTTTTCATACATTATATCATAGAAATAAAGGGTTAAATTCGAAAATGTCATGGTCGAACCATTTTTTGGCGTAAACTACGTTTCAGTAAACCAAATCGTAAGGAAATTTATCACATAGATTCTACCAGTAACTTCACGGGTGTACCTAAATATTCATAAACTGTGTAAGGCTTACGATTAAGATATCTATAACAGTGTGTATATACCACGTGATAAATTGCGTCATAAATGCTACGTCGGAAGGCAATATTTTGATTTGTAAAAAGACTTTAAACAAAGATAACTTCACTATTTCTTCACCATTTTAAATGAAACAAAGCGCAGTCTACGTTGCTTACGGAGTCCCACCTTCGGTCTTTACCAGAATTTGATTGAAGGTTTACTTTCTTAAAACACTTCGACAAACCTTTTCACAATACGGCCGTCTGACGGAGCACTGTCAAAACATTATTTTTGAAACAGGTTTGTCGAAGTGTTTGATGAAACTAATGACCTCATCAAATTTTGGTAATTAAACAAATGCGGGGCTCTTTAAGCGGCATAGATTGCCCTTTGTTTCATTTAAAATGGTGTTGTAAATGAAAAGTTATCTTTGATTTAAGTCTTCATTTTAAGCAATTTTTTTGAACTGATATGCAAGATTAAATGAATAACAATTAATAAAATTAATAAGGTAAGACAGTGTACGGCATTTGACCTAAAACAAAAACTTGACACACCCAAATGACTCTTAGTACTTGGAAATGCCAACATGAATGACAATGTTAAATGTATGTACCATTGATATAGTGTTTGTCCTCATTGGCCGTATGTCTTATTGGATTTAAAATAAACCTTCTTGATGAAAAAAACCGCGGTACTCTATAATGACTTTCCTACGATTAGTGATGAATTGCCCCCCCCCCCCACCCTGGTCACTAATAGGTTGGTTTCCCTGCGCCTTTATCTTAAACCGCATTGTCCAACATGAACTCTAACGAAGAAGTATCCATTTGTAAAATAGCATTGCTTTTTTTACAATCGGAAGTAGTTTCATTTCTTTTAATTAGTTTTGGGGATCGATTGCTGCACTATTAAAACAGATGTGTGGGCAGATATAATTGTGAACCACACATTTGCCAACAAAACACGTATTGTATATGACGAAAACAAAAATAATTTCAAGAATTTACCAGTATTGTGTGGGTTTTTTACTGCGTTTAACCCAAATTCTGACTGGCTGTGCTAAAAAAAATCACTCAAACAATTTATTTGAATGAAGGAATTATTTCAATCATAAACAATATTAAAAATAATTAAAGGGGGATTCCGTATAAGCCACTTGCTTCGTCCTTAATTGTATTCCAATATAAGTATTATTCATTTATAATCTTGGTTTAAAACATAATGAATAAATGTATTTCAAACATTAACACTTAATATCTATGTTAATTTATAAGGTAGGGGCTAAGCGAGTGTAGCGAGCGAGCCCTCCTCTTAAAACATAAAAGGTTATAATTATTTAATATCTGCTAACTGACTTAGAATGTAACCTAAACTTTCACTTGCCGCCATATTCAGTGCACAGCCTTGATCAAGCTGCATTCCTGAATCCAGCGTGTGGTGCTTCAAGAGTGGCGCTTCTTTAATCATGCTGCATTCCTGAATCCAGCGTGTGTTGCTTCTAGTGTGGCGCTTCTTTAATCAAGCTGCATTTCTGAATCAAGTGTGTGATGCTTCAAGAGTGGCGCTTCTTTAATCATGTTGCATTGCACACGTAGTAAACCGTACCCAATTCGATTGAAGGTAATTACCAAGATTGCAAATGTACTTTGATTAAACAAAGGTTTGGACTTTGAAGCACTGTTTTCTTCCACGTTCATCTATAACAAACTGAAGAATGTTGGTTCCAGGGACCTCAAACATGCTAGACAGGTTTATGTCTGACCTGTAGATGAACCCTACTGAGTTTAAGGTCAGTGGGTTAAAGATCTACGCGTGGTGACATTGAGCCAAAAATCAGTTTCTGTGGCCTAGAAACCTCATACTTGGTAGAAAGTTTGAACACTTCTAGCGGTAGACCTCTATTAATTATGATTACCAGGACCAGTATCCATAAAACATCTTAAGTAAATTCTTAAGTCAATTTCCTAAACCTTTCATTGTTAAATTTAAAGATTGTATTAAAAAAAGCGTAACGTTTGAGTTTCGAAGTATTCAGTGAGGTACTTATATTAGAAAATGGACTTATGTAAAGAAAATAACCTAAGATGTGTTATGAATACCACCCAGGACTTCAATACGGTAATAATGACTAAAGCCATTTACATCATTCACTTCAAAGTTATCCGTTGATAGAACGTTGTTTCTTTGATATAAAATATTTTCATACATTTTTTTTTCTATTTTAGGTTTTAATTTAAAAAAAAAATCTTGGCAAAAAGCTTTTACATCGTGTAAAGTGCTCAAAACATGCATGTCCAAATATGCACAGCAATCTCATTCAAAAGTACAACCAACATGAGATAACATCCACTCCATCTTGCAGTGACTTCATACTTTGCTTGTGAGCGATCATTATTTCCAAACTGAATGGGAAGGTCGTAATGAATATATGTTATATACTAAAGGTTTTGTCCATACAGCCCAAAAACTAAACGCTATCCATCCAATGAGGCGTTTCGGGAATATTTGTTACATTATTGTTCCAGTTTTTGTTCCAGTTTGTTTTTCTACTTTAGATTCTTTTGTTAATGTAAATTAATGACAACATGTTAATCCATTGATTTCAAAGGATTGGGGGCCATTTGTTTGGCAGTGCATAAGTCGTTTGAAGGGCCATATCATTAAAAAAGGTTTTGAGATTCATAATTTAAAAACCATAATACATTTATCCGTTGCATGATGTTTAGGTCTGATTAGGAGTTGAGCAGATTTAACGACAGAAGTTTTTTTTCAGATTTTCAATCAAAAAGCATTTGCATTCTTTTAGGAAATATCTTTATACAAAATTAAATGAATATGTTTGCGTTGCAAAATGGCCAACGCTATCCAATCAACAATATATTGTGGCTTTGTTGTGATTGCATCTATTTTTAGAAAAATATATTTGAATTTCTGTAACCAAGAAATAAGTTCAATACACCTTCATCATTTTATTGAATACTGTACTGTATGGTTCTCGTTATAAAATATACCGATCACGGAACCACAAGACATTGTTGATCGGGTAGAATGTGACATTTTTGACACAAAAAGCGTATTGTTAACAGATTTTTCTGAAGAAATGCAAATGCTTTTTATTCAAAATCTGATAAAATCTTCTATCGTAAAGATTGGTCAACTCCTTATCACCTCCATATATGTTGCAACAGATGAGTTTTATTCCTGAAGAAGATTGTTCTTCAAAGCTAAACAACGTTTGATCTTCCCCACCCACAACTGCACTACGGACACACAAATAACTAGAGATCGCTTTGCTCCCTCATTGTGTGTTTGTAGATGAGAAATAATCAATGACGGACATGAGCATTGTACTTTTGAACTGGAGACGAACAAACATAGGGGTCATCTACTGGTCATTACCAACATGCATACCAAATATGAAGTGCCAGGCTCCAAGTGTGAAGTTCCTGGGTCAAAGTATGAAGTTCCTGGGTCCAAGCCTGCTTTGTTATTGAGCAGAAAGAAGTGTGTCATACGGACTGGTGAACAACAAATTGTTTTTTACATGAAGGTCACTTTGACCTTGACCTACTGACCTCAATATTAATAGGGGTCATCTACTAATCAAGACCAACTACCACACCAAGTATGATGTTCCTGGTCACAAGCGTTCTTTAGTTATTCGGCGGAAACCGTTATTTTACATCAAGGCCACCTTGGCGGTTGATCTACTGGCCTGAACTTCTATAAAGGTCATCTACTGGGCATGACCAACTGGCATACAAAGTATGAAGTTCCTGCGTGCAAGTGTTCTTTAGAACTGATTGCGAACTGTTTTTCCCTCACGGTCAATGGGACCTTGATCTTTAACCTTCTGATTCAAAAATCAAAAGATATCATCACCTAGTCATGACCAACTGGCGTACCAAGTATTAAGTTCCTTGGTGCAAGCGTTCTTCAACGGGAAACCGATTTTTATCACCTCAAGGTCACCATGACTAACTCGCATAGCAAGTATGAAGATCCTGGATGCAAGTGATCTTAAGTGATTGAGTCGAAACCGTTTGTTCACCTCAAGGTCACCTCGACCTTGACCTTAGACCTACTGATATCAAAATCTATAGGGGTCATCTACTAGTCATGTCCAACTGGTGTACCAAGTATAAAGATCCTTGGTGCAGCGTTCTTTAGTTATTCAACGGGAAACCGTTGTTTTTTTCACCTCAATGTCACCATAACCAACTGGCATACCAAGTATGAAGACCCTGAGTGCAAGTAATCTGAAGTTATTGAGCGGAAACCGTTTGGTCACCTCAAGGTCAACGCGACCTTGACCTTCTGATCTCAAAATATACTAGTCATGACCAACTAGCAAACCAAGTACATGTATGAAGTTCCTGGGTGCAAGTGTTTTTAGTTATTGAGCGGAAATCACTTTGAGCTTTCCGTCACGGCCAACATATCGTTTTACATCTGAAGGTCACCGCGACCTTGATCTTTGACATACGAATCTAAAAATCAATATGGGTCATGTACTACCGTGGTCATGACCAACTTTCATACTCCGTATAAAGTTCCTGGAACCAAAGTATCAAGTTATTGAGCGGAAACTGTTTATTCATCTCCAGGTTATCGCAACCTTTACCTACTGATTTCAAAATCAATAGGTCATCTACTGGTCATGACCAACCTGTATACCAAGTATTGAGTTCCTTGGTATTAGCGTTCACAAGTTATTGAGCGGAAAGGGAGTGTGACGGACGAACTGATGGACTGACCGACTGACTGACTGACTTACGGACTGACTGACGAACAGGGCAAAAACAATATGTCACCCCCATTTTGTTACCTTCAATTTGCTGGGTTCTAGGGTATATATTCTTGATGGTGGTTTTGCCATTGATGTTAGAGGGAAATAAATATAAAAGTCACAATAAAAAAAACATTTCTATTGAAAACAATAGGTAAACAATATGTAATACAAGTACACACACGTAGTTCTTTTGAGTGAACATCTATGACAACACTAAATACAAGCACATCGGAACACATGGATTTAAACGGACCCATTCACAGACTTGTGTTGGCCCTGTTTTATAAACTTTTATTGAAATTGAGTTTGTTTTACCTACTTTTATAAACAAACAGTTACTGATAGAACTTTGTAAATTCCATTCTAATATCATTCATTTGATCACAAATGCTTTTTCGGCAAATTATTTTTAAATAATGATCAACATTTGGGCTCCAATATAAACTTTTTATGTATCATTGAAACAGACATTTTGTTAATATGTTCACATACTATTACTTTTCTTGATTACAGACACTATAAAACGTGAACTTGTCCAATTAAGGCAAAAAAACAACATCAACAAAAAGATACACACGCTTTAAATAAGGACTAAATGACATTGCACATTTAAATCGTAGAATTAAGTCATTTTGTAGATAATTACAGATTTATGCAAATAGATTTACTTATAACCATATGCAGCTATCTGTCGTACAAGATTGATTTCCATATGAAACTATCTTTTGATGCATCAAACGTCAATTCCTTTAACAGTTCGCTTTTTTATTATAAATAGATTCAGTTTAATGGAGAAAAAAATGGCTGAAACATGACTGAAAAGAATGGAAGGAATATAGAAAAACAAAATAAATAGATTCAATTAAGTGATACTAACATTTTGGCAAAACATGATTGAAATAATGAAACAAAATACAATGCAAAAATAAATATCGGCAGCCAATTGTATAAAACTGGTTCATTTGTTGGTTAGGTTTAAGTTAGCCAAAATGTGTATTGATTGGTCAATATGTATCCAATGATTACTGTCGACCAATCAAATTGCTGTAATGTGATATTGATTGGTTAATATGTATCGAATAATTACTGTTGACCAACCAAATTGCTTAAATGTGATATTGATTGGTCACTATGTATGCAATAATTACTGTCGACCAATCAAACTGCTTAAATGTGCAAACTACTCAAAATATTACCTGTGTATAGTTTATCCAGTTTTAAACCATTGGCTGCTTGCAATTTACAGCCCAACTTTCATAGTCGTGGATTCCATGACTTAGTTTTTGCCCTTTTATATTATTGACTTTTGGCAAATACAGTCATGGAATACTCCCCTTTGCAAACCCACGTGATAGCTGTGCAAAACAAAATGGTGGATTTCTGTATGTTACTTTAATCTTTTGGAATTTTTAAGGTAAAGGTGGTTTTTAACAGTTATTTAAACCATTTTTTAAACAACTCTGTATTGGTCAAATACAATATTTAAGATTTTAGAAGCATAACTTTCCAAAAAAATCAAAAGAAGCATGACTGATGATGAAAAGATGCTAAAATTTAGCCTCGAGGCTATTGAGTTACACTATGGGATTGTCTTTGAGGGAGCATTTTAAGCAAATCTCAGAAGCTTTGATAACAACTTTCTGTTTCATCACAATTTATCAGCCAATTCAGGCCATTGCGTGATTCGTATACGCTTTATCGAGCCGTCAAAGATCTTGTCCATCCACAGTGCGAGTCCATCAAGGATTTCATCCAGGTAAAAAAAGTTTTCTTCCTCGTCAGATTTTTCATCAGCTTCATCTAAACCAAGCGCTTCAGAGACGTTATTCCTCTTACGTATATACTTCCGTCCATTCTTGGCACTGTATATATAGTAATACTTGCGGAAGCCGTTAATTGCAAGAACTGTTCCTATGCAGTTTTTAATGTTAATGCCGTCCAATTTGAAGTCATCTACACTGAGCTGTAGTAAGGATTTGTACCATTTGAGGTTGTATTCCAGTTGCAGAAAGGCGAATGTTAGAGCACTGTACCTAAAAAATAACATCAGAAATAAGAGATTGATATCACAGACGTATAAATATCTAGAGTAAGAATGTTGGCAATATCCTAGATATCGCCAAACAGACAATATAACACACAAATTATCAAACTGATCAAATATTATAAGTTACTGGGTTAGTAGGTGACCCAATATGGGATTTGCTCTCACCCGATAATGGTTTCCTATGCCCTGTATATCCCATATCGAGACACCTACTAACCCTGTAACATATATATCACGTCAACAACCTGTTGACATTTTTAAATGTTTTGTTTATTCATTAGAATCGGTAAAAAACCCGCCATTTTGGTACAATATAAATTTGGTGACACAATATGGAAAAATATGGGGTCACCATGTGACCAGTTCTAGATCAATGGCGTTGCGTCACTTATGTTTGAGGCGTGATATACCTACATACATTTACCACTAGGTTTAAACTCTTGTTTTAAAGGTGTTTTGACAAGTCCATGTAAATGGACACCATAAAATCTTCTAATCGTACATTTTACTTTGTAGACTAGTTTATCATCATAGGGATACATGAGCCACAGTCCAACATGATCTGTTTATGTCCTTTTTCAGACATAGAATGAAAGAAAAAAATATGTTTCAGTATAAGATTCACAATATATTTCACCTCATGAACACCAAATGTTAATATATTTTCTCCTCGTGAACACCAAAAGTTAATATATTTTCACCCTGTGAACACCGAAAGTTATTATATTTCACCCTGTGAACACCAAAAGTTAATATATTTTCACCTTGTGAACACCAAAAGTTAATATATTTTCACCCTGTGAACACCAAAAGTTGATATATTTTCACCCAGTGAACACCATAAGTTAATATATTTTCACCCTGTGAACACCATAAGTTAATATATTTTCACCTTGTGAACACCAAAAGTTTATATATTTTCACCCTGTGAACACCAAAAGTTGATATATTTTCACCCAGTGAACACCATAAGTCAATATATTTTCACCCTGTGAACACCATAAGTTAATATATTTTCACCCTGTGAACACCATAAGTTAATATATTTTCACCCCGTGAACACCAAAAGTTAATATATGTTCACCCCTTGAACACCATAAGTTAATATATTTTCACCTCATGAACACCAAAAAGTTATAAATTTTCAAACCGTGAACACCAAAAGTTAATATAATTTCACCTCGTGAACACCAAAAATTAATATGTTTTCACCTCATGAACACCAAAAGTTAATATATCACTTGAGGCTATGCCACTCATGAAATGTAACTTTTGATACGCACTAGGTAAAATATGTTGTGATCTTACACAGAAACAGACAATTTACCACTGTATCCCTGATCACCCATTTAATACAACATCATGCATACCTTGAGTAAGGATGAACAATCTTGGCAAACTCCTTGACCAGGGTGTCCTTGCTATCCTTGTCCACCAAGATGACCACGGTCAGTCCAGTGTCTGCTTCAGTGACCAGCTCCTGGTACATCCGGTAGTCTAACTCATATAAGTTCAGGTTTTTTGCATCAAATGTTCTGAAGTGAGAAAAACAAATGTGATTCACAATTTCATATTAAAGGAACTTGCTCATTTTTTGTATGACAAAATAAAGTGTGGCAAATCATTAGGCTTCAGAAAATGTTGATTTTTGCTCAAATATCGTCTTTGAACACCACAATTTCCATTGTTGTGACTGGTTGATTGACATTATCACATGGTGTTATCAATGTATTATTAAAAGGTTAAAATATCAATCATTTTGTACAGGTTCTGAAAGCCTAGTGGTGAAGGCGGTTGTTTCAATTTTTTCTTGACTTTACTGGCGTGGGTTTCCATCCCACTAAAACCACAATACTTTTTTATTCTATGATAGTATTTTTTCTGTAATTTTGATTTCATAGAGTAAAATAATGATAAAATAAGTGTTTTTATATGCATTACTGGAAAAGCTAACTTTCAGTTCAAAAACATGAGCGAGTCCCTTTAAAGCTGCACTCTTACAGCTGGAACTTATGACAACTTTTTTATTTTTTGTCTTGGAACGAGCAAATTTTTGCAAAAATGGAAACCAGTTATATAAGACTGCTGACAAGAAAATAAATAACAGATTTTTATATTAAAGTTAAAAAATGGATGTTTTATGAATTTATCTTAAACTGTTAGTAACGGTTAAAGCTATAATACATTAGTTTTCGAACGGAAATATGAAAATCTACAATCTTATTTTTTGTCAGCAACCTTATATCATTGGTTTACAGATATTTATGCAAATATTTGCTCTTTCCAAGACAAAAAATAAAGAAGTTGTAAAAATGGTATAACTGTGAGAGTGCAGCTTTAAAGCATGCAGGTACCTAGTCTGATTTTTTGTTCAATCAAACAAGAGGGATAACTTAATTATTAGTACATCCAGACATGTGCATATTGTCTCTGGCAACACACACAACAACTTTCATTGAAATAACTTGAACAGATTTTGAGTTATGATCAAATCTAAAAAAAATTGTACTACTGAAATGGTGACTTCAGAACACCAAGGCTGTCACAACATCCCGATATTTTCTTCAAAAATGTTAATTTGTTTGTGTCTATAGTTCAATTGTTATTTTGGCCATTGCTTTGTGCCCCTAAACAGGGCTTATTTTTCTGGTTTAGACCACAGGGTTTGTCCCTGTACTTTTCATTGTATTATTCGTTCTAAAATAGGTTGTAATGTATACCTTGACGGTGGTCTTGGTCGTGTTTTCCTGGGCAGAGTCTGTTGAACCTGTATTTCCTCCAGGGAGGCCAGTTTGTGCATGAAGTAGCCCATACCCCCAACAAAGAGGACAGTGAGGAGCAGCGTGATCCAGGTGGTGGAGTCCAACCTGGAAAAGAGTTGAGTGGAGTTAAACCTTGAAAACAGTTTAGTAGAGGCAAACCTGGAAAAGAGTTAAGTGGCGTTAAGCCTTGGAAACAGTTTAGTAGAGATAAACCTGGAAGTTTAGTGGATGCAAAGCTGAAGAAGAGTTTAGAGGAGTCAAACCATGAAAAAGGTTTAGTGGAGTCAAACCATGAAAAGAGTTCAGTGGAGTCAAATCGTGAAAAAAGTTTAGTGGAGTCAAACCTTCAAAAGAGTTTAGAAGAGTTAGAGTAAACCCATGTAAGAGTTTAGTAGAGGCCAACCTTGGAAAAGAGTTTAGTGGAGGCAAACCTTAATATACTGTAGGGCTTTTTCTCAGTCAATTAAGGGGCTTAAAAATATTCAGCCAGAGTTATAGGACTTTTGTTCAGTTAAGCGATTTTTTTAATATCTTGAGCATTTACAATAAAAATGTATAAAAATTATTCTGTGCTACTACATACATGTTAAGGAGTCCTGCAATCTTTTCAGCCCAGCTCAGCAGCTTCAACCCAATCCTGGTGAGGAGGTTCTGAAACATAGACAATCATATCAAGACTTGGTAGGTTGGTACCAGTTAATCCATATTCCATTGTTTTCAGGTACATTGACCAAAATTCTCGAAACAATTAAGGTTATATTTACATTCTTAGGATTTTTTTAGTTTAAAGCAAAATTATCTTTATTATTATCATGTTTTACATTTTCTTATTTAGTACATTCAAGACTAAGTAAGAAATTTGGCTTAATGCAATAGGTTACTTAGCAAAATTTGTATATGAATGCAGCAAAGTACGGGAAGAGTTCATGAAGAGATTGATTTCCTAAAATTGTTCTTCCAATTTGTGTTCTATTACTATAATTGTATATACCATAATATTTATTCAATATCTTATGTTTTGTGTTCCATGTGCCTTTGTATTATATTTACCACTTTTCACATATGTTTGATCAATTATTGTTAATGCCATGTAAAATAATAATCTCATGATAAATGGTTTAAACGCTTCTATAATTTCATATATTTTACTTTTGAAGTTACAATTTATGTGTTGAAATTTTCGTTGTGATATGATCTGTAATTATCATGGATAAACATGTTGTTATTATGTATTTATAACACAAATCTGTCTGTATTTTGGGCTGGCGGCCTTTCATTACAAATAAACATTCGTATTCGTATTCGTATACTTAAAGCTGCACTCTCACAGATTAAACGTTTTGACAATTTCTTTTATTTTTTGTCTAAGAACGTGCCAATTTTTGTGAAACAATCTTTGCAATGCAACTGTTTAAGCATAAAACAATCTTTAAAATATAACTGTTTGAGCATAAAACAATCTTTGCAATGCAACTGTTCGAACATAAAACAATCTTTGCAATGCAACTGTTTGAGCATAAAACAATCTTTGCAATGCAACTGTTCGAACATAAAACAATCTTTGCAATGCAAATGTTCGAGCAAAAACAATCTTTGCAATGGAACTGTTCGAGCATAAAACAATCTTTAAAAAGTTACTGTTCCAGAATAAAACAATCTTTACAAAGTAACTGTTCGAGCATAAAAAATCTTTACAAAGTTACTGTTCGAGCACAAAAAAATCTTTAGAAAGTTACTCTTCAAGCACAAAACAATCTTTACAAAGTAACTGTTCGAGAATAAAACAATCTTTACAAAGTAACTGTTCGAGCATAAAACAATCTTTACAAAGTAACTGTTCGAGCATAAAACAATCTTTACAATGCAACTGTTTGAGCATAAAACAATCTTTGCAATGCAACTGTTCGAGCATAAAACAATCTTTGCAATGCAACTGTTCGAGCATAAAACAATCTTTGCAATGGAACTGTTCGAGCATAAAACAATCTTTAAAAAGTTACTGTTCGAGAATAAAACAATCTTTACAAAGTAACTGTTCGAGCATAAAACAATCTTTACAGCTGTACAAAAGTTTATAGCTGTCAAGCCTGATTTCAGGATTCATCCTGAATTTTAGAACCCTTGACAAATCCAAACAAGATAATATCACAAATAAGGTTAGAATACATACCAGTCCATGTTCATTGAAGAGCTCGGGAGGTACGATATTGTACGGCATGACTGTGTCAGTGGTGAGCAGGACATTTAGGCGACTGTCAAGGGCTTTAGAACATCTAGCCCTTTGCTCTGCCTGCCAACCTGTCTCCAGCCATTCATACTTGAGTTGGTATTTCTCTACACGCCACAGAATCGCCACCTGGGATATATACATGTATTCATAAGTACAATTTTAAAGAAAGTAAGTCTCTTGTGTCATACGAATATACTAATGGACATGATCTGTACCCTTTGGCTAATATTCATAAAGCAACATAGGTAATTTCCTATCATTAGTCGCTTTTTATTTTCAATGCATTATTATGTTTAACTCATTTGACATGATCCAAAAAAAGTATACAATTCCTGTAAACTCAGATAAAAAATGTGAGCTGTTTAAAAATTAAAAAAGAACATTTATAAAGGCTAATACTTTTTATCTGTACTCAAATCATATAGGTTTGTTTAATCATATAGGTTTGTTTAATCATATAGGTTTGTTTAATCATATAGGTTTGTTTAATCATATAGATTTGTTTATTTAATCATATAGGTTTGTTTATTTAATCATATAGGTTTGTTTATTTAATCATATAGGTTTGTTTATTTAATCATATAGGTTTGTTATATAGGTTTGTTTATTTAATCATATAGGTTTGTTTATCTAATCATATAGGTTTGTTTATCTAATCATATAGGTTTGTTTATCTAATCATATAGGTTTGTTTATTTAATCATATAGGTTTGTTTATTTAATCATATAGGTTTGTTTATTTAATCATATAGGTTTGTTTATTTAATCATATAGGTTTGTTTATTTAATCATATAGGTTTGTTTTTAATCATATAGGTTTGTTTATTTAATCATATAGGTTTGTTTATTTAATCATATAGGTTTGTTTATTTAATCATATAGGTTTGTTTTGATCAGTAAATTAATATGAGTTAAATATAAAAATGCATTGAAAAAAATATAAAAATGGCATCAACCTATAAATTTTTTTATTGTGCCCCTATACAACATTAAGTCAGTCATGTTTCAATAACCAAAACATTATTTCTTCTAGGCCTAACAACACACCTTTAGTGCCTCATCTGCTTCTTTCTGCTTGCCTTTCATCATCAGAGTATTCACAAAGTCTGCCTGTGTGTCCTCAAACATGTATGTAAACCTGACCCGCTCGTTCCCGTTCAGCTTGGACGCCTGACTGTACTGACGAAACTGCTCCCGAGTGCCGTCTTGTGCCGGGCCCTTCTTTGTTATTAAAACGACGCAAAGTCTGTAAAATGTACAAGGAAAATGATGAGAAAAAAGAAGTCAGCTATTGCAGGTTGCTTTGTGAGGATCTATTTCCGCCTTGCTTTGACAATTTGTCACAGAGGCAAATTGCATTGTCATAAGGCTATTTACTAGTTGCAGATTAGAGCCCTATAAACCTAAGCAATGAAGGAATTAGAATTATCTGGTTTAAAAAAAAAGGAGAAAAAGACAGGAAAGTTTAATCCCCACCAACAAAAAGTCCACATGGTTTTTAACACACAGTTTTTCTATGCAACAACCTAATTCGAAAAAAGCCCCATCAGCGAAACAGCAAAATCTTAGAAGCTACTAGAAGCAACATCTTGTTAGCACTGGAAACAGCTTAATCAAGATATTCCAGGAGCTGTTTTCAATAACCAACTTAGATTGAACTTAAATTTAAGATCAGAAACTAAGTGTTTTGATTGGCCTGTATATTTAGCTGACCAATAGCCTGAATGGAATCACTGAGGCATGTCTTAGGATAGGAATAGGATCAATATTGAATACTGGCCCGCCTAGTATTCGTACAGCAACTAGAGATTGCTTTTTTGAAAAAGCGCATGTCTCCCCCATTGTGTGGTCGTAGGTGAGAAATAATCAATGATGGATCCCAAAATCAATAGGGGCCATCAACTAGTCATGACTAACTGGCATACCAAGTATGAAGTTCCTGGGTGTAAACGTTCTTGAGTAATTGAGCAGAAACCGGTTCTTCACCTCAAGGTCAGTGACCTTGACCTTTGACCAACTGATTGCAAAATCAACTAGACATCATGACCAACCTCACTTCAAAGTTTGGTGAACCTAGATCAAAGCATTCTCCTGATATTGCACGGAAATATTTTTTTACATTAGAGGTCACAGCGACGTTGACCTTTGACCTTGTGACCCCCCAAAATATAGGAGTTTTCTAAACCTCATGATCAACCTCCCTACCAAGTTTGGTGAACCTAGGTCAAACCATTCTCAAGATATTGAGCGGAAATGTTTTTTACATTGGGGGTCGCCGCGACCTTGACCTTTGACCTAGTGACCCCAAAAACAATAGGGATCCTCTACACCTCACGACCAACCTCCCTACCAAGTTTGGTGAACCTAGGTCAAACCGTTCTCAAGATTTTGAGCAGAAATGTTTTTTATATTGGGGGTCGCCGCGACCTTGACCTTTGACCTAGTGACCCCAAAAACAATAGGGATCCTCTACACCTCACGACCAACCTCCCTACCAAGTTTGGTGAACCTAGGTCAAACCATTCTCAAGATATTGAGCGGAAATGTTTTTTACATTGGGGGTCGCCGCGACCTTGACCTTTGACCTAGTGACCCCAAAAACAATAGGGATCTTCTACACCTCATGACCAACCTCCCTACCAAGTTTGGTGAACCTAGGTCAAACCGTTCTCAAGATTTTGAGCAGAAATGTTTTTTATATTGGGGGTCGCCGCGACCTTGACCTTTGACCTAGTGACCCCAAAAACAATAGGGATCCTCTACACCTCACGACCAACCTCCCTACCAAGTTTGGTGAACCTAGGTCAAACCATTCTCAAGATATTGAGCGGAAATGTTTTTTACATTGGGGGTCGCCGCGACCTTGACCTTTGACCTAGTGACCCCAAAAACAATAGGGATCCTCTACACCTCACGACCAACCTCCCTACCAAGTTTGGTGAACCTAGGTCAAACCATTCTCAAGATATTGAGCGGAAATGTTTTTTACATTGGGGGTCGCCGCGACCTTGACCTTTGACCTAGTGACCCCAAAAACAATAGGGATCCTCTACACCTCACGACCAACCTCCCTACCAAGTTTGGTGAACCTAGGTCAAACCATTCTCAAGATATTGAGCGGAAATGTTTTTTATATTGGGGGTCGCCGCGACCTTGACCTTTGACCTAGTGACCCCAAAAACAATAGGGATCCTCTACACCTCACGACCAACCTCCCTACCAAGTTTGGTGAACCTAGGTCAAACCATTCTCAAGATATTGAGCGGAAATGTTTTTTACATTGGGGGTCGCCGCGACCTTGACCTTTGACCTAGTGACCCCAAAAACAATAGGGATCCTCTACACCTCACGACCAACCTCCCTACCAAGTTTGGTGAACCTAGGTCAAACCATTCTCAAGATATTGAGCGGAAATGTTTTTTACATTGGTGGTCGCCGCGACCTTGACCTTTGACCTAGTGACCCCAAAAACAATAGGGATCTTCTACACCTCATGACCAACCTCCCTACCAAGTTTGGTGAACCTAGGTCAAACCATTCTCAAGATATTGAGCAGAAATGTTTTTTATATTGGGGGTCGCCGCGACCTTGACCTTTGACCTAGTGACCCCAAAAACAATAGGGATCCTCTACACCTCATGACCAACCTCCCTACCAAGTTTGGTGAACCTAGGTCAAACCATTGTCAAGATATTGAGCGGAAATGTTTTTTACATTGGGGGTCGCCGCGACCTTGACCTTTGACCTAGTGACCCCAAAAACAATAGGGATCTTCTACACTTCATGACCAACCTCCCTACCAAGTTTGGTGAACCTAGGTCAAACCATTCTCAAGATATTGAGCGGAAATGTTTTTTACATTGGGGGTCGCCGCGACCTTGACCTTTGACCTAGTGACCCCAAAAACAATAGGGATCTTCTACACCTCATGACCAACCTCCCTACCAAGTTTGGTGATCCTAGGTCATGCGGTTTTCCAGTTATCGATCGGAAACGAAGTGTGACGTACGGACGGACTGACGGACTGACGGACTACCGGACTACCGGACTGACGGACAGGGCAAAAACAATATGTCTCCCCCAGAGAGGGGGAGACATAATAATATGAGTCAGTTTTGTATATAAAGTCTTTTTGTTTATGGAAATAGATGTATAATATTTGTGAGGACATAACAGGAATTTTTGGCCTACAGTAATACCTCATTAAGAGCAAACCTTCAAATCATAAATTGTTGAGCTTTGGTTTACATGTACTTACTTCCTGTTTTTGACTTTATATCCATCTGGACACAACTCCTCGAATAACTTCTGCGAGGACAAGCGAGGGAGTGTGAGGTATTTGTTTCCCTCTATAACCTCGTCAAGGGTCGACCTCGATAACTGCTGCATCTGGTGAAATATATATTAAGCCTTTGATAATGTTACTCTAGCTATGGTCCATTATGATTACAAGAAGAGTTGATCTGACACGTAGTAGGACTAGTCTAAAACAATAGATGTGTTGTACAGGATTCTTCCATTGCCTAAGGATTTGCCATATAAAAAATCGTAAAAAAAAATCCATCTGTCAACGACCGTACAATAATTTGGACTAGTAGAAGTACCATATTTGCCATGCTTATTTATGTTGATAGTTGAACATTACCGAAGAATTCGATATGGATAACTTATTTAGACTTGGGTTAAAAACAAGATACAGCCTAGATAAGGTTCAGTCCAGACGTACACATGCACACATGGGACTGCCATTGTTACAGCTTTGTCAAGCTCACCTCAAAAAAATGATATACAGTGAAACTGCGTTCCCTCAAACAAGCGATCATTCGAGAACCGGCGTTCCCTCGAGGTCGGAGCTTGGTCCCGAACTTTTTTCGTTCTATTTTCATATAAAATATACCCACGCTGCATCGAAACCTAATTATGTCGAGCAGTCGAGCAATATCCTCGGTCCCAAGTACACAAATCGTGCACAAAACCGTATGGCTCCCTCGAGGACATAATTTCACACTTTTTCCCGAACGCGTGTTCCAAAATAAACAAACAATTGTTAGGTGTTAAAATGTTCACAAGTTGACCGATATTAGTTGATATGAGCATTTGAGATGATAATTATGAAAAGTTAATGACGAGTAGTTAACGCTATGTGGTCAGAAGGTTCTTTGAATTCACTGCCGATGCTGACCGTGATCTTCAGACGCTCGGTACGCTGTCACGTCACATTACGCGAAACCGACAAGATGCGTCAATCAACAATCCTTGATTTTGCGAAACTTAAATCTGACTAATTCCACAATATTTACTGTCATTCAAATGTTCCTTGTTACGAAAATGTGCTTTTTTGTTAAAATAAACATTTCGATTTATTCCTTTATTGTTTTTTTTTTTTTGCGTTTTACATTTTGTTTTAGTCAACCTTTGAAAATATTAGCGATTTCCACAACGCAACACATAATCAGTGTCTTAGTAAACAGTCTGTTTGACGACTTCAAACTTAAAATTTCATATCAAACTGAAAAATAGAAAATCGGGTCGTTCGAAACACCGGTTCCCTCGAGGTTTTGGCTCGGTCCCTGGCGACCTCGAGCGATCGCAGTTTTACTGTACTGTTAGAAACATGCTAAGTAATAAAATTCCCTAAAAGTCCAAAAATATGACAAATTCCCTCTGATAACACGATATTGTAGATCACACTTACATGTAACATCTATACAATAAAATATACATGAGACAACTACTACAAATCTGGGATGATTTCAAAATGTTTTGACTTTGTGTTTGTACGACATCTCATGTATCCTAGTTCAATATAGTCCAAGGGTATATAATATGAGGAAAGTGTATTGTTCTTAATTCTGTCTCCATCCTCAGAATTGGAAAGTTCTTTATGGTCTGTTAATATTAATTTCTTTAAGCTTGATTGTGACAAAAGCTAAAAGAATCAATCTGCAGTCCTTTATCTGGTTAGATACCAGTACTGATGTCCATTCTGATAGGCCATGAGGAAGCACCCACCCACCCTCTGTACTGAGAGGCTTTTACTTATACCACTAGAGCCATCTCATCCTGGTTGGCATTGAACCTACAACCTCTTAAGTGAGAGGCAGACATCTATCAACTACACCACTATCGGCAGACATCTATCAACTACACCACTATCACCCACTCAAAGTACTTTCTTCTGCAATATACAATGCATTATACATATAACAACAACTTAAAACTTACACTTATAGTAGCCACAGGTGAACTCGTATCTTCATTAAACAGCAGTAGCGTCTCCCGATGTTTATTCACACCAAATTTCCGTAACATATCCTTCCCTTGTAGAGATTGGGTGTAAACGTGGCCAAAAGCCACATTTTCACGGTAGAAATATGCGGGTGCCAGAAACCTTGCCGACAGATCTTCACGAGGACTGAAGAACAATCCCCGAACCTTGTTGTCCGCAGGCCAGCCTGACAGGAATGGTTCAACGTTACTGTCAAATACCTGGAAAATCATAGATCTATGAGGTCCAAAGTGCTGGGGCCATATTCATAAAGCTTCTTAGTGAAATTTTATAACTTACTGAAATCTTTTGAATTTTTAACAGCAAATATTTTAAATACTCTTTATTTTTTTAAACCAATTTATTCTTATGTTAATTGTCTTAAAATTCAACTTAGACAAAAAGCATATCTTAAATTAGTTGAAAATTTTCATTAAGATGTTATATGAATATGGCCCCAGGATTCTATTCATGGTTTACTCCTGTGCCACTTAAAGGGCTGGTAACCAGGTTGATCTGGGGTTTCCATGGTGATCAGAGTAGTTGTTTGTATTGTAAGAAGCCAGTTTGGTATTCTAGGTGTATGAGGCTTCCATACCCAGCTATTGTTTTTTGACTATATAGAGCCTAAAAACTAAAAAAATAAATAGATTTTCTCTTTACAATTTACATTTACTTTCAATCATTTAAAATGGAAATTAACCACATGATTAACTTCAAATACTGAGTAGAAAGTAGTTTTCCACTTAACAATTTACAATTGAAAACTGAATCTCACCTTAGTGACAAAGTTATTAGGAAAGAGACCCCGTGTAAATTCATGTAGACTTTGAATGCTGACAGAGCCTTTGAAATAGAACAGTCGCTCATTGACAACGCCGACGATAGAGGGGACAGTGGATACCCTTAGGGCGGAGCTGAGACCGCCGGATCGTCCCGCGTGGAATGAAGCTGCACAGAGACCTGAAGAAAAGATAGTCTAAAATAGCACAGCCTTTAGTAATGCACAAAGAAGAAAAGTTTGAGAGGGTCGTAACTGATGCTTGCAAAACTCGTGACACAATCCCTTTGCATGTTTGATTTTATGATGTCAGTTTAAACATTGTGCATTTTATTCTCATTGTCAAATGAGTTCTCATGCAAAAAAAAATATTTCAAAAATAAAGATAGTTAAAAATACCACAGACCCTAGAGAAGGAATTTATATTTACGCAAGAGGAAAAAATATTTAGGTTTTCATCCAGAGCATACGCCAATGCCAACACTTTCCTGTTTGTTTTTTTACTGTTGAAGTTAGTTTGTTTAAAGTGTGAATGTATTTATATTTTTTTACTGTAAGCTTAAAACAATACAATAGAAATATTTGACAGTCTTGAGCATTCAATTCTATGAAAGCAGAAGGGTGCCCATGCTGGTCTCCATAAGGGCAGAAGGGTCCTACCTTCAGCTAAAACCCAAGTTGAACAACAGTCATAACTCAACAATTATGAAACTTTAATGTCAGAGTTATGGGCCTTGCTAGACATATGCATATTTTCTCTGGCAACATGATTGTGTACCAAGTTTCAATTTTAAACAGTTTTTGAGTTATCACCAAGGTTAAAAGTTTTGATAATGCCTCAACACTTTTTTCTACCAAAAAACAAAACAAGCACAAAATACATTCTCATTTGACAGAGGTTTGATAATTATAAATCTAATGTTTTGCACATACCATCATCCCTCTGGTGTATGAAAATGACAAAATGGAGCAGACAGGTAGATTTGTTTTTAAGTTTAAAAACATGTGAAATTAAGAGCAAAATATACTAACTGTAATAAATACAAGTACTTTTGGTCATTCATTTTATACATTGCCAATCAGCAAGCAAATACCTTTCAAATGTTAGGTTCACTGTCAGAGCATCAAATTTAAACATGCATGTTCCAAATGACATGAAAATTGCATAGAGTCACATGGCATCAAAATTTAGTGTATATTGGAGAAAAAGCCTTAAAAAATACTTTTAAGTTCACGCTAACCGACCCTTCTATGAATAAGGTGCCAACCCTACTGTTTTTATAGACCATTGGTATAAAAATATATAAAATAATAGTGTAAAATAATATGTAGTTCAACACTTGTAAAGCTTTATGTAGAAGATTACTTTAACGCCATTCCCTAATGATGACAATAATGGTCTTATATAAATCCTTATAATAAAGCCTAATAATAAAACAGCCTACCTACCCTACCTATTTTTGAAAAGGATGATACCCTAATCAAACAATTTCTTTTTGGGCCTAAGCTTATCTGTGAGTTTGATTCCTTAATAACCTACCAACTGCTTTCAACTCGGAGAAGAACTTTTCCAGTATTCCTTCTATCCTCATACAGTTGAAGCAGAAGTCAGCGTACGCATAAATTATGCATGGCTTTGTCACGCTGTTGGGTAATATAGTTGTCTCATATTGTCTGAAAAACAGATAATGTTCAATTATCAGTATTGTATGAAGGCAGTGTTTATTTCCCTGAACAATTCTAGCCAAACGATTTCATACACCATTGATTTTTCTTCCCAGCACTGTGTGCAATTATTTTGTTCTTTTAAAGCTGAACTCTCACAGATTGACCATTTCATAAACTTTTTAATTTTTTGTCATGGAAAGAGAGCAACTTTTTGCGTAAATATCTGCAAACCAATGGTATAAGATTACTGACAAAAATTCAGATCGTAGATTTTCATATTCCGTTCGTAAATTAATGTTTTATGGATTAAACCGTTTAAAAAAATGTACATTTTTGAACTTAAATATAAAAATCTGCAATAATTTTTTCAGCAGTCTTATATAACTGGTTTTCATGGATTTTTGCAAAAAATTGGCTCGTTCCAAGACAAAAAAACAGTCTTATATAACTGGTTTTCATGGATTTTTGCAAAAAATTGGCTCGTTCCAAGACAAAAAAATAAAAAAAATGTCAAAACGTTCAATCTGTGAGAGTGGAGCTTTAACAGTGCAACAGGCTAAAATGACTGAAACAATAAGATTATACTTCGATAAACACACTGTTTCAAACAATGAGTTTATTAGGATATAATCCACAAATTATGAAAGCATGAAATAAATGGGTGTTACCATAAAAAAATTATGATGTAAATAAAACCCAAGTCATAAAAACCAATGACAGCTTTAAATAGTATAATTTACATAGTATCACACTTGGGCCTAAAAAAAAAATACATTTGGTTCGGGTTACCCGACCCTACCTACGGAATAGGCGCCGACCCTAACGTTTTTATAGTCAGTTTGAAAAAAAATAAAATGAAAAACTAAAAAAAAAAAAAAAAAATTCTTTTTTTTTTTGCTTTTCAATATGTAGTTTAAAACCTTAATTGCTTATATAGAAGATAACTTTAACACCATTCTCCAATGATGATATTAAAATTCTTATATAAAGCCTAAAAAAAAAAAATAAAAAAAAAAAGCCTACCTACCCTACCTATTTTTGAAAAGGATGTAACCCTAACCAAACAATTTATTTTTTTAGGCCTTGGTATTCTTCATTATTTATTCATAACATTAATCAATAGTCACAATATAATTCCTGAGATACCATTTCATTTTTAATAAAATAGAAAATGAATACACCAAATCTATGATATTTGATATGTAGTTGGTATTCAATAATTAATTAAACAAAATACAATAATTTATCATACCAGCATGTGAAAGTCTTTTTTGCAATAGTAGACTAACAGCTACATGTAATAAAAATAAATATTATGGACTGATTATACAAGCTTTATGGTGTCATAAAGCAACATAAAATACCTCTTCCATTAATATTTCCAGACTAATCCAAAGACATGGTAACTAACAGTCCTTTTTTCAATATGAAAAAATAAAAAAATAAAAGTTACATATGGTATACAATTCCATTTTTTCTCTGTGTTTTTGTCTTATTTATTCTTAATGGTGCAAAGTCTAGACAGATGCAAAATAGAAACATATTATTTTAATGACTTATTATCTTTAACTCGATTGAATTTATAGATCAAAAACAAAAAAGCATATTATTTGCCTTTATAACTGGGGTTTTCAATTAATAGCTATGTGGCCACAAATTCCCCATTTGAAATAGCACCAAAATATTGCCAATATTTTTCTTATCTGCACACATACCATATGCTTTTTTTTGTTTTTATCATTAAAGTCAAACAAGTAAACATAATAATGCATTAAAATTGAAATGCTTCTTTTGTGCATCGATCTACACTTTAAGGGGTTTTCCATGGCATTCAACTTGATGCCAAAATTGTATCATCTAGCTTTAAGTATGCTCTAACCTCAGGTTAATCGAGAATCTCTCAATGGTAGACTCTGCATCTCCACCAAAGTTGTTAAAATTGAAGCGGAACCCTCCATTTCCGCCGGGGAAGAATGAATCAAACGGTGACCCATGGAAACCTTGTTGTGGTCTGTTCGGCTGCCTTGCGTTGGCTGATGTGTAACCAAAGTTGTCATACTCGTGTCTTTTGTCAGGGTCCCCCAGTGTCTGTAAGATTATAAATTTTGAAATAATACATAAATATAATTATATCTAAAATAAGCTGCACTTACTACTTGTTATCTAGTATAACTTAAATTTTATAAATACCAATTACCAAATCATAATGAAGTATAAACTCGATTGAGCAATAATGTTTGAAATAAAACTGATTCTCAGTGTTTAAATGAACTGATATTCATGGTAAAAAATGATAAAAAAACAAACTATTCAATTCTGTTTTACCAAAGACGAAAGTGAACATGTGGTGAGTTTGAAAATATTCATTATTGTCAGCGCATGGCATTGGACAGCATACAATTTTGAACACTTAACAGTGTGAGCCATTATAAAGGTTTTTTTCAAAATAAAACAAGTACTTACTTCATATGCTTCATTTATTTTTGTAAACTTTGAAGTTGCATCAGGATCATCTGTCTTGTCTGGATGCCTATAATGTGAAGACAACACATACAAAAAGTCATGAACATTACAATATCAAGACCAAGTAATGGATGCCTATTTAGTTATCCTTTACAAAAATTGTTAGATAACTGATTGGTTGGTTTGATTTTAAACTAACGACTCATTCATTTGCAATTGTAACGAAAACATTTACTCCATCATTTCCATTTTGCAAGACATTTAACAAAAATTATGATTTTGGCCTTCAGTATTGTAGCCAATCACTTTGTAAAATGGAAAAACAGGGATTTGTGTGAGATTAAAAGCAGTGTGATTTGTCAGAGGGTGTTTTATTGTACTTAATGGACTATTTATTTTATATTAAAACCAAACATTTCAACCTAGAAAAATTAATTGAAATTCTCATAGCTAAGAAATGGTTAAAGTTTGTCAGGATGTACTTAAAAATAAATGGTTTGATGCGACACAGTCCCATAACAATAAATTTTATGAAGTAAGATACTTACAACCTTTTAAAAAATTAGTGGTCTACATTAATTTATACTATGTAAACTCCCCACTAACTGAGTCAGCCACATTTTATATCTACCTGTTCACCTGCTTAAAATCAATAACAACATACTGCTGATTAAATGAAATAGATATATTGGAAAACATCAGAAAAAGCGCCTTCTCATTGAACAACATATTATGTTTACTTTTCCACTCACTTCTCATAAATGGAGCCAATGTTGCCTGATACCTGTGACCATGCATTTAATTCGAGCATGGTTCTACTTTTAAGTAAAAACTGCATAATACAGATACAATCTATAGTTCCACACCTGTAAGCATTTTACAAATTAGAGTCTGTTGAAGTTAAACAGTATAGCTTTACCTTCCTAGTTTTTATCTGCATCACACTACTGCGTTCCATATCCATATATATATATAGTATTTAGGTTTGAACAATAAAATTTTGCGATCATTATCTGCATGCAGCGATTTGTGTATAAGGTACTACATATTTATAACTTTTTGAGGGATCGGATATTGTTAACTCTCTTGGTTGCAATAATCAAATTTAAATCCCTTAAAGTCTTGTAAATCGGCATAATGGAAAATCAGTTTAACAGTTTCATTTAAGTGAAAATAATGAACATTAAATATTTAAAAAAAAATATATAGAGAAAATCTGTCTTGTTTCTCTAATGGATTTGTTGAATAGCTAAAATGTTCTGATCATTAAGAATAACTCATTTTTAACTAAATAAGGAAATTAGAATATGTAACTTTTTCTGTTAACACTTAAACATACCATTGTCTGGCCAAGTTCTTGTATGCCTGTTTGATATCCTTCTGTGTAGCTGTTTGCCTCACTCCAAGAACATCGTACAGTTCCCTATTGTTTGCCTTTGTTCCGTCAAAATAAAGGCAACAAATGGCAAATAAAGCTATTAAATAATTCAATTTTATTCTAATTAACATACTTAAGGTTACTCTTTAAAGATGCGTGTTCATAATTTGTAGATTTTTATTGAGAAAAGAAAAAACTGTTGGTAAATCAATAAAATGGATTTAGATCAACTTTACCTAATTAACATTGCGCGGTTTCGGATAAATATACACTCAATAAATAATTTATGTGTGTAACTGTTTATGTAAATATTGTATGTTTCTTGACATATGAATTTCTATGAATTTATAAATCATGTGTGTCATAAAATGAAACATGTAAATATTTTTTTATATAAATTCGAAACGGCTAAATTGCAAGGATTGTTAGCTTCCGGAGAGCACGATACAAAAATAAAACGAAAATAAAGCAAAAACATCTAAGTTAAGAGGTATAATTTTGTTTAATATTTATTTTAAACGTGTTATGAAACATTGCTTTAGAATGTTTATTAACTGCATAAATTTTATTCTGTCTCTTGACCGAATAATCACTTACCGGCGTCTTATTTTGAAACTGAAAGTAAGATTGTGAACTTTCGTTCCTAGAAAATTGTGAAATAAATGGATACCAAAAATATACAACAAGTGTGACTTTTATTATATTACGACTCTTGTTTCGTTTTAAAAAGCCCTCGCTGACTGTGACAGAAACCTGGTTTTTTTACAGACAACACAACAAAACAAAAATGGCAGATGACTGGGGAGCCATTGTTGATGAACAGGAAAAGAACCTTACTCAAAAGGTATGCCAGATAAGTGAAAGTAAGAGGGTATGTATGAACCCTGTACCTTTCGACTCACATTTGACACTGCAACTGCATCACTTTAAAAGCTAGCTCAATTCAAGGCTGTTTGAAGCACTTGAATGTATCATGCAGATCCCAACAGCTGCCCCTAGCTTAGTTTTAATAGTTGCCTGTGGCCTCAGCTGGGCTTTATCAGTCTTTATCCTGAAAATTAAAAAAATACAACAATTTATGGGCTGCATATCACGTTATGGGACACAATTCAACTATTAATCATAATTTGTCGACGATATTTCAACACACTATAAAATAAAAAAATCCACTAGGGTTATATAATTGACAAGAGAAGAAACTTTCCTAAACACAATTCATCATGAAAACGATAAACGTACAGTTCAAATATGAATTTTATAGCTAATATACCAATCCTAAGCATATTGATCACTGCGTTCTGCGCAAAGAATAATCATTTTTACATCATAATGGCAAGAATCTTACCAGTTATTCCAAATTAAAGCAGGAATCTGATTAAAAATAAACACACTATTGCCAAAATTTTGCCATACACAGGTCTTTTCGACTAATTCTACTGCTGTTATGAGTGCCTGAATTGATCCCAATGGTAACAGCAAGGCTGTTGGTAGTCCAAAAAAAAATTATTATTGTATGTTGACAGATTTTTTGTACGATTTTTGATATGGCAAATCCTTCATGTATAAATTGTTTTGTACCAAAAGTGGGTAGTTATTCCAATCGGGATTCTGGGTTAAAGCATATTGCGTCAATAAAATATCATAAAAACAAGAAATGTTACCAGATAATGTTATTTTGTATTAGTTCGTACACACACAAAAAAATATCCAACAAATAATTACGAGTTTGATGGGTTATTTTCATTTCAACTGTCAAAACATAACAATATATATACATGAAGGGCACCTGCAAGGCTGCGGTTCACAGTTTTACAACAATCATAACACCTCAGAGATGGCCCAGTTGTTATGATTGTATTTACGAGGTCTATCTCCCAAGTGTGTTGGAGATGGCCTAGTTGTTATGATTGGCATAATTGTTGTCTGTGTCAGTCAAGATTTGCTTTATTGGAAAGGTAAATCCCATGTTTAATGCATTAAAAGCTTGTTTTGTGCAAAAAATATTTTCACTTACAGTGCCCTCACAGCTGAAACTACACCATTAAACCATTGAACTTGACTGTGTAATGTATCAAGCTTATTTGGATTTCTCTTGGAAGATCAGTTTTTATCACAGACTCATTCTGTTATTTGACTGATGTGGATATTAAAAAATGAACATTGCAGATTTATTTGATTTTTTTAATGAATCATCCAGGTATGTTTTTGTTTCAACTGTCATCTAATCCAGGTTGGCGGTCTGAATCTTGCTGGTGCCAGCGGCGGTGACAAGCCCACCACATCAACATCATCAACAACAACAACAACAGCAGGTGCCCAGGCAACAGGAGTTCAGGCAACAGGAGCCCAGGGGGCTGAGGGAGGAGTCAAAGGGGCAACTGGAGGGGCAGGGGATACAGGGGCTACAGCTAAAGCTGGGGAGGAGGAAGAACATGCGGGTTGGTGTATTGTCCAATGCTTTTTATGAATATTGAATTAACAATGCTGTTAAGTAACAGGCCATTAAGAAAATATGCTTTTACAATAGATGAAATACCATCATTTTATATTTTATTAATGTAATATTAAATAATATTTTACTTGACTTAAGTGACTGTTCCAAGGCAATACCTAACAATCCTTGAAAAACACCCCTTATTTTTTTATTTTAAGTATATCTGAACTGTGATGTTTGTGGAGTTTTGTGCTGTAGTTTCTTATTTCTGGTTGGTGATTGTTTGTTTTTGTGATCTTTGGCGTTGACCCTATGCCATCAAACGGGGTTTATATTTAAACTTTCGACTACTGTGCTTGTTTCTGTAGTTTTTCATATAAATATTCATCAGTGAATATAGCATTTAAAATATGTACGCTATATAATAGCAAACTTTTATGAGATAAGTGCTGTAAATAATCAAATTGGTATTTGTAATTTAAATAAGATATCACTTGAGTGGTCGTTCAGTACGAAATTTATTAAATATGTTTACTGTTGTTATGAATCTGCTATTGGTCAAGCACACAGCGGACGTCACATATACATATTTTTTGTCTGTTTGCAGTAAAATTGAAACTTAATTTCTTATTGAATGACCACTTATATAAAATCCTTTATGCATTTATTTATTTTACATAACGATTTTCAGTCCGTATTTATGAAAGAAAAATTTCTCCTAATTTAGTTGTGGCAAAATTTCACATTTTCACCACTTGCCATTTGCTTAACTGGCCATTGCAAAAAAATAATTTAGAATATGAATCGCTGAATTAAGAGTACAGATATATACAGAATTGAAAGGCTGTTCTGTGTACCACTGAAATAATAATTTTATTCATGTTTTTTACAGTGACAAAAGAGGATGAATCACTATTACACAAGCTGCTTCACTCCAAGCTTGTCTCCACAAAAGCAGATCTGGAGGTGTTACAAAAAGATCCCAACTCTCCACTCTACTCAGTGAAGTCATTTGAGGCCCTCCATCTGTAAGTACTTACAATTTTTAGATTTTCCATGACTGGGTTTAGATAAATACTGGTATTTTTTTTCCCAGGCAATATTTTGTCATTTGGATGATTGTGATTTGCAAGCATTAATTTAAAGTGACACTCTTATTCAAAATCATTACATACACATGTATAACAAACATAAATTTTGAGTTATAAACCTTTAACTACTTACTAAATAATGCATTTATGGTAGTGTTGGGAATCAGTTGCAATTTTAATATCGGTGATCGGTTCCACTCAAGTAACCGATTATCGATAGTACAATCGGTTTTTAAAATACTAGATAGTACCTGAGTTGTAGTTTTATTCATAAACAGTATTAAACTCTTAATCATTATATGCATATACCTTATGTCTATGATTGAAGTTATAAAGTGTTGTTGTATAAAAAATAGTTCATTTTCTTGCTCATTGTAGCTTTCATCAGCCATTTTGTTAAACATAACATCTGAACACTTACTTTCTTTTTTGATAATCGATTATAACTTAATACTATCGATTGTCGCCGATTTCAGGCCCAACCAATCGATTTTCGATTATAATCGATCATCGGAACATCACTAATTTATGGAAAATATTAATAACTGATAACAGTATTGTAAATTTGTAGTTAATATTTGAAAACGCAAAAACTATTAAATGATTGGTGAATGCTAAAAGATTTAGTGCGATCTACAATCATCTCATAAGCTAGAAATACTGTGTTTTCTGCGCCTTTCTTTAAAATTAAACTCAGTATCCTTCATAAGAACCATTGTTTTCGACGTTTACTTGTCCTTTTTGGTATATTAAAACAATTGTATTAATTGTGGTCAATCTTGTTTGGGAGTAAGAGTGCATCTTTAATTATAACAGACTACATTCTAACGCATCACTGATTATCAGACTTACAATATTTTTATTGTAACAGGAAGCCAGAACTGATGAAGGGTGTATATGAAATGGGGTTCAACGCACCTTCAAAAATACAGGAAACAGCATTACCAGTCTTGCTTGCTGACCCGTAAGTTCTTGAACAGATTTATCAAGTGTTAAGCTGCTACTCTTTTTCTTGCTCTGTTCACTTAATTGGTAGTAATTTTGTGCCAACATATGTGTGTCATTAAATAAATTGATTAAGTAAATTTTCTATTTTTATAAGCTTCTCATTCCGTTCTTATCCACCCCAAGCCGGGATAGTAAAATAGGTGCTGCGGTATGCAGAGCTACAGATAAGGGTCGTAATGGGCGTAAATACACTTTAAAAATCGCCCATTATGACATAAAATCAAACAGTTGTTCGTACCAGTACGATTAAAAATAATAAATAGGGCGTTACTTTCTTCCGAGTATTTTTTATCATTCTAGCTAGCCGTTTTGACTAAATGTTAAACCAGTTTGTTAAAATCAATTCACTATCCTAGGAGACTTACAGAGGGCTTTAAGCCATGAAAGTAGTAAAGATGTTTAAATTAATCAAGACCTGTAATTTGCTGAGCACCATTTCAATTTTGTGTAAGTTCTTATACATGTATAATTATGTACTATAAAAGTTCATAAAATAAAATAAGTCATTCAATTTTGTAATTTAATGTACCAGTACACTTTAGAAATTGCCATTACACTTTAATGAATGGCCCAAGGGTGTACCATACACTTAAGTAAAAAAGTTATCTGTAGCTCTTAGTATGTCTGTCTATTACATTCTTGTCTCACCACTGTCTTTTTTATTGTTAATGGGATTTAAAGGTGGGTCATGTTCATTTCTCAAAGGTTAAGGTGTCAGTAAATGTTTGAATTGTACAATAAAATTGCTTCATTATAGCCAATATTATTCACTCAGAAGTCATTTGGCTATAACTCAGACAGTGCCATATCAGGGACCACATTTCATTGATTTATGGCAGTTTATGGCAGTTTTTGCTTTAAAAAAAAATGCTTCAATATAGCTGATATTATTCGCTCAGAAGTCATTTGGCTACAACTTGGACAAGGCCAAATCAGGAAAAAAAATCACATTCCTTTGACTGCTCTTGTTTAATCCTGGAAATACATGGATATGTACTTAGTAATTCATAAATAATCACAATTAGACAGGCATTCCAACCTCGGAAAAGCGTTGGTAAAGTTTGTCTGGTCAAATTGAAATATCCATAAAGAATACATTGTGATTTTGAATATGGTTTTATTAACCAGGCCAACCAACATGATAGCTCAAAGTCAGAGTGGTACAGGGAAGACCGCAGCCTTCGTCCTTACAATGCTCAGTCGGGTAGACCCTAATCTCCAACATACACAGGTAAAATACATATCGTATGCTAAAGGCTATGTTTTCTTATAAAAATTATTATAGTAGTGTCATAGCTGCTATGCTGATGTTGTTTTGATAGTTTCAGGCATCACTTGTCAGTGGTTGATATTGGCAGCTGCGTGTAAGACCCTGCTGTGGTAAAAAATGAAACTCAAAAATTGAAAATCTTTAAAAAAAAAAATAACAATTTTAGACACTTGTCACATTTTTCAAAATTCCAAGGGCCCTGGTGCTGTTCACAAAAAAGGTGACTAAAATCACTTAAAGTATACTGATAGTGATCGAACATAGAAAACTTTAAAAGCCAACAAGCTCTGCACTGTTAAAATGCTTTATGGCTCGCTGAAGTCCTGGATTTTATATAGCAAGGGCTTGTTGAGTCATTTTTGGTTTCAAGCTCTAGATTAAGATTCTGGGCATGTTAATCCAATGTCTGCACTGAGAGTCTTGAGTTTTGAAATTGAGCTTCACTTCAGATAGTGTGCAATTGTCTGTGTGATGGAGACTACGACTAAGACAGAGTGTGCAATGGATGATAAAATAATGATGTAAAAAATGATGTCCCTTATTTCAGTGCTTGTGCCTGGCGCCCACCTACGAGCTGGCTCTACAGATAGGCGGCGTAACAGAGAAGATGGCCAAAAATATGGTTAACGTTAAAATAGGCTACGCTGTGAAAGGGGAAAGAAGTATGATATGACATGTTATTTTGTATACAGGGTTTTAATAAGTTAGAGTTGAACTGTGTCAAATAGTCTCTGACCATCTACTTCTCATTCTACTTAAAATTCACTTATTTTTCCAAATTTTAGCTGTCCAAGTTGCCATTTGAATGATCCATTTTGGCCAGTAGCTGGTTCTTATTAAGAACACTGGTATATGTATAATGCCAATTGTTTCATTTTTTCTGAAAATGGTGCCTTTTTTTCGGCTACATTTACAAAAAAAAAAGTATTAGCAACTCAGTCTTAGGTTATATATATCCAAAACATTTAATCCATTTGTGGTCAAGTATCTGCTTCAGTGCTCCAGCTGGGCATAAATAGCAGGAGAGCCCCACAGCCCTTTTCTGGGCCCCTGCTGCCTTTTAACTGTGCCCCGGTGTGCCCTTTTTTTTACAAAGCTGCCTTTTGATAAGTTTTGCATTCGATAATTATGATAGAAATAACTGGCTGCTTGTTTGTATTTTGTTATTAAAACTGAAATCTGATGTAGAATGACTTACCATATTCTGCAATCCTTCAAGGCCAAAAATGCATGATTTTAATGTTTTTACATGTTCTTTCTTTACGTGTCAAACCCTTTGAAATGAAACCAAAACAATATGAGCTTATCAGTCATCCAAATTTCACATTATTGTTCTATGATATTTTATGAGCATGAACCCGAATATTTTCATACATACAGCAGTTTTTAAAACCTTTTCTCCCTATTTCAGTTGCTCGTGGTCAGAGGAGCCTGGACCACATCTTGATAGGCACGCCCGGCACTGTGTCTGACTGGTGCCTCAAGTATAAAAGCGTGGACCCAAAGAAACTGACAGTATTCGTCCTTGATGAAGCAGATGTTATGATAGCCACACAGGGTCATCAGGACCAGAGTATACGCATACAGAGGTGAGGCTGGCGGCTGTATTATAGTGTTGGGAATCAGACTAAATTTTGCTATGGATTATCGGAGAACCAATGCTATCTGCTGATCAGGGCTTCTAAAATGTTGGAACCTCAACCCCGAATTAAAATGACGTAAGCGGCGCACTCAGCTTCCAGACTATGTTGTTAATCAAGCGTGTCGCTGTTGATATCTTATATATGACTAGGTTCGGATTAACGATGACATATGCAATTTAAAAAAACAATTTAAATTTAACAGTTTGGTAATCAACAAACGGATATATCATGTAATGATCGTCGACGACATAGCATATTCATATTGCCATGTGAATAATGGACCGATTTTAACACTTAATCAGGATAGCTGCAAGCACACAATTAACACATAGTTTGTTTAATTGTGTCTTCTGCGACCTACCAATACACATGATTGTAAGCGTCTGCTAATTAACAGATAGGCTATAGAGTGATTAGTGTAGCAGAAAAAGCAGCTGGTCGCATTAGTCACATGGTAACTATGACACTTTTATGACCTTTTGGGGGTAGTTTTGAATGTGTGAATGACCCAGGAATATTTGTGTATTACAATTTCTGAAACTTTTACCAGCCTAGTCGTTTTGGACCGAAAATTATAAAAAAAAAAGAAGAAAATTCGTTTTTTTGACGCTTTGAAACTGAAATCGGTCTGGCTTGGTCAAAATCGGTCCAGACTGGCAAATTGCCGGTTTTTAGCTGATATTCTGGGGGAGTGGGGGCACTATGCAGTACAACTCTCACAGGCGGGCCTTCATGACAGTGAACGAAATCAGTAATTTGAACAGCTTGTAATCTTAAAGTTTGAACAAGCCTGAGCAGAAGCAAACAAGCTGACATTTTTTAAACATTGGGTAGCGGAAAAACTACTAGTTATATTGAGAAAGAGAACAATTCAGACTTTTTCCAGCTATTTTGGGAAAGGATATTACTCTAAACTGGGGGAATAACAGCGTTTCGCTTCAATGAGTTTTTTTCATATAAAAACACATATCAGTTGGTGAAATTTAGGAAAATTACAATTGATTTGTATTAGTACTGTTAAAATACCATATAAATAACGTGTGCATTTTCCATAAATTTGAGTGTGGTTAAATAGAATAAAATGTATCTGAATTGTTATGTTCATTGGAATTTTTTCTGATTGAGAAAAATAGACTACATAGCATTGGTAATGATTCTTATATTTCCATCCAACTAAGGAACCTTAAAAATTGTCAGCATGAAACAGAAACCACAGTGTTATTTTCTTAATGCCTCATCAACATTCCTGTTTCATATTTGGTACATTATTTTTGTACATCATTTCAATTTCAGGCAGCTGTCTAAAACATGTCAAATGTTACTATTCTCTGCCACTTACGAAGACGATGTAATGAAATTTGCCCAGGCAGTAATCCCAAATAATCCTGTCGTAATTAAGCTACGCCGAGACGAGGAAAGCCTCAATAACATCCGACAGTTCTATGTGCAATGTCGAGACCAGGAAGAGAAGTTTCAAGCGCTGGGCAACATCTATGGCGCGATCTCTATCGGGCAGTCAATGATTTTCTGTGCAGTAAGTCTTCTGATCATACTTAAGAGAATGGTTTAATATTATTTATATTACAATGATTGTGAAACAAGTTTTTACAACATAATATTAGTTACTCTTGTTGGTACGATGATACGCAAGAGTATGGTCTCGTCTTTTGGGGGAAACTGCAGTATCAGGAGGAAGCCCACTTGTACAGCTTGGTGACCACAAACCAAAATCATATGTGCCAAGGCCGGGAATTGAACCCGGGGCACTTGGTGAGAACTGATTGCCCTTACCACTACACTTACCAGACAACCAAAATAAGAGTTGTATATGTCACATCATGTCCCATCACAAAATCTTGTGTCACATATTGATCCAAAACTATAGCACCTTCACACATGAAACTTCATAGAAATAGCATAGGAAATTATGCACATGCACATTTTGTTTCACCTCGTCTTACAAGAGTATTGGCACTTAAATAAGTAAAAAGAGGTCTGAAAATTATTGTGTCTTCATCGGAAATAGTAAATACTTAGATAAGTTGAACATTTTGTTTTTCTATACTATATGATGATTTCTTAATTGACTTAATAAAATTGATATTTACATTGTAGCTCTATAATCGTTGATTTCATTGAATTAGCAAATAAAGGTCTGAAAAATATTCCCTCTTGTGAATTGCAACTGCCCTCTTGAAACTTCATGGAATGTTGGTCAGCATGAATATGTGGTGCATCTGCCTTTTCTTTCTCAATTCACTGTGTTCAACAAGAGTTGTAGCCCTTTAATTAGTAAATAATGGTCTGAAAATATTGTATCTTGTGTAGCACAAACAAAAAACAAATATTGCTCCTACACTCATGAAACTTTATAGGAATGTTGGTCAACATGTTGGCTGTTGAACACCTGCCATTCCCTTCACACTTCTACCAAAAAAATTCAGCACCCAAGTCAGTGTCCAAAAAAAACTAGATGCCAGCCAAAATAACGACTGTTATAGCTCAAGTTTGTTTTCAGACACGGCGGACAGCCCACTGGTTATCAGAAAAGATGACAAAGGACGGTCACGCGGTGGCGTTATTATCAGGGGATCTGGACATTGCACAGCGGGCGGCAATCATCAACAGATTCAGGGATGGGAAGGAGAAAGTCCTCATCACAACAAATGTATCTGCCAGAGGTTAGTGATAATGGTGTTTACCAGGGAGCCTTGCCTATGCAATTCTCTCTTTAGTAGAATGTTAAACAGGTTTTAAAAAGGGCAGGGTGCCGCAATAGAGAGACAGGGTGCTAAGTGTGAAATGTTGACATTTTGTTGGGTTGTGAAGATCTTGGAACATTATGAATTTGATAGAAAATGTAAGGAATTATGTTTATATGAAGTCAAATTAGGTTTCAACTACCAAATGTCTGAAGATTTTATATATTTATGAAAAAAAAAAAAATCAAATATTATATGAAGTATTAACCGAAACATGAGAAATGTTTGATTTTTTTAAGCATTTCAATCTATAAAGGCAAAAGTGTCGACTCCTTGATCACCATGAGGGCAAACGGGTTCTATCAACAAGGACTGGGTGGAGCACCATTCCATAACTCTTTAGCTAAACCCCTATCGATAGTGTTCCATTGCCAACTTCTATGCAAGCATGAGTTTTAATTTATTTTGTAATTCACCATGGCAATATTTTTATTCGTCATGCATAGCACTTTTTGGTAGCATGGTGTAAAAAATTGGTTGTAAAAAGAAGCATTCATTTTTAGCTCGACTATTCGAAGAATAAGGAGAGCTATTCTACTCACCCTGGCGTCGGCGTCGGTGTTGGCGTCACACCTTGGTTAAGGTTTTGCATGTAAGCACCTTTAAGTCATTATCTCAGTAAATACATCAGTTATTGCATTGAAACTTTGGATATGTATTCCCAACTATCTTACATACTAAATTAATGAAGTTAGATGAAAATTATTTGAATATAATGCAAATAATAGGCCTTTATTATTCGATTTAGAAATTCTGGTTAAGGTTTTGCGTGTAAGCACACATAGGTTAATATCTCAGCAACTACTTCAGGTATTGCATTGAGACTATACACAATGGTAGTCAACCATCCAACCTACTTAATTAACCAAGTTAGATAACTCTAGTTTGCATTTAATGCAAATAATTGCCCTTTATTATTCGACTTAGAAATTCTGGTTAAGGTTTTGCATGTTACCACATTTAAGTCAATATCTCAGCAAATATATCAAGTATTGCATTGAAACATTAGATTTGTATTCCCAGATAACACTTTTTTGAATATAATGCAAATTATGGGCCTTTATTATTTGACTTAGAAATTCTGGTTAAGGTTTTGCATGTAAGCACACATAGGTTAATATCTCAGCTATTACTTGATGGATTGCATTGATACTTTATACAATGGTACTCAACCATCTACTTAAATAACCAAGTAAGATAACTCCAGTTTGCATTAAATTAAAATAATGGCCCCTTTTTTATTTGACATAGAAATTCTGGTTAAGGTTTTGCATGTAACCACTTTTAAGTCAATACCTCAGCGAATACGTCATGTATTGCATTGAAAATTTACACACAGGCTCCCATCTATTTAACCTTCTTATTTAATCAAGTAAGATAACTCTATCTTTTATAATATGTAACTATTGCCCCTTTATTATGCGACTTAGAAATTCTGGTTAAGGTCTTGCATGTTAGCACACATAGGATAATATCTCAGCAACTATTTGATGTATTGCATTGAGACTTTATACAATGGTATTCAACCACCCAACTTAATTGAATAACCAAGTTAGATAACTGTATTTTGCAAATAATGGCCCTTTATTATTAGACTAAGAAATTCTTGTTAATATTTTGCATGGAACCACTTTTATGTTTATATCTCAGAACACCATGTATTGCATTGAAATCTAATCTAACAGTGATCCATGCATGTTTCGCCAAAACTTTTCAATCCTTACATTGAAAAGCGGCGGAATAGTCGAGCGCGCTGTCTCTGTGACAGCTCTTGTTTTCCTCGGAATAAGCTTTGTTTTTCCCCTAGAAATATTAAAAAGAATATTTTCAATCTTTTTTTTTTCTTTTTTTATATACGGTAATGAAAATCTCTCGATTTATTAAATGATGTCTCTGAGCGACATATTTACTCCATTTGTTGTCCCAAAAATGTTTGAAATAGTACCGGTACTCTGAGATATTTCCCAAAACTGAAATTAACAGGATTTTTCCCTTACAAAAAGTACTTCCCAATAAAGCCTACAAAAAAAATACATTTGGTTCGGGTAACCCGACCCTACCTACGGAAAAGGCGCCGACCCTACCGTTTTTATAGTCAATTTGAAAAAAAAATGAAAAACTATAAAAAAAATTAAAAAAAATTGCTTTTTTCAATATGTAGTTTAAAACCTTAAATGCTATACAGAAGATAACTTTACACCATTCTCCAATGACGAAAATGATATTCTTATATAAAGCCTTATAAAAAAAACACAAAAAAAGGCCTACCAGCCCTACCTATTTTTGAAAAGGATGTTACCCTAACCAAACAATTTATTTTTTTGGGCCTAACAGGTAAAAAGGTCCTGAAGATGTTTGATAACAAATCAAAAGTTAAGCATGCACATTACATACAAAAAAACAATGTTTTTACCAAAACACTGCAAAAGAAATTCCTTCTCAAAGGCCCCAGGCCCCTTTCCCTTTTCCAGAGAATAACCCAGTGTTTGATCACTAAAACATTTACATACAACCACATTTTATATGTGCTCCATCTTAGCCATTCACTGTTTAACAAGCATCAACATACCAAATAATCAATGCTCTAAGTCTATTTTTTGTGCAATATCTGAGAATACCTCCAAAATGAATCATGCTACCCTATTAGCCCAGGACTGGTCATGCAGTGACCCTATATTTTTTCCATATTTGGATTAATATTCTGGTGAATAAATGAAACATTAAATTATGAAAACAGGTTGTCAATGTGATCTATAAGTTATGGGGTTCGTAGGTGACTTGATAAGGGATATACAGGGCACAGGAAACAGGTGAGAGTGGATGGTTTCCCTTGCCCCGTATATCCAATATCTGATCACCTGCTAACTTATAATATTACCAAATTTTAGGGCTGTGTATCGTCACTCAACTCACGATACGATATGTATCACGATACGGAGTAAGTGATTCACGATATATCACGATACGCTTACATATATATATATATATATATATAAATATTTATGTAGGACTTTAATGTTTGTCTATTTTGTAAATTGTTAAGCATATCCTTACGAAAACTATATTTTTAATGTTTTTATCATTTTGTAAATTGTTTGCTATTTTTATTAAATGAAAATTGTTCATTTAGTTTTGCCTCTTTGTTAAATGTTAATTGTTGAGCCTATTATTGTTATTAAATGAGTATTATTTATTTGTTTTTTGTTTACCTTTTCCATTGGTGTTTTCCTTTGGTATCAAAGTACAAAATGTTTGTTTTGACATGACACACTCGGTCACTGTTTGATTTATTTGATGGTGGCGGCAAAGATGAGTGGTCATGTTTGTAGTGTTTCCATTATATTTTAATTCAGCCAGACACAATTTACAATAAACTAGTTTATTGTCTGACTTTGCAAAACCAAAGTTCTCCTAAGCTTTGGACTTACATTTTGCCGGCGCATTTCTATAGGGTTTCTCATTACTACCGGTAGTATTTCCTTCCGCCATTCTTGACTTTGCAGACAACTGAAAACTGTTAAAACAGCGAAAGCCACTTCAGCCGCATTTTCGCATACAGCTAGCTCGCAGATTCCAGTTTTTTTTTCATATCTTTTGTAAATCAAATTTAAATAAGAAAATTAAATTGCAATTTAAAAAAAAAAAATTTCCATTTTTCATTTTAGTTTGAAAAATAAACATGGTGTAGATAAGTAAGATATCTAGTTGAAACGTAATTTGCTAGTTCTACCTGCTGTTTGCGAAAATGCCGCTGAAGTTGCTTTAGCTGTTTCGACAGTTTAAATTGTAAGTTAACAAATTGACCGGACCGTGCAAAGATATTTGGAAAGTGTTTTAAGCATACAAATCTTAAGTAGAGGTAACGAATCTAACGATACGCGATACACACAATTTTTTACAATGCGATACGATACAGTATATTGTTGGTTACCGAATTGCGATTTCACGATGCACCTATGAATCGTTACAGTCCTACCAAATTTCATGAGAATATGTCAAAAAATTAATGACTTTCTAGAAAGTCTGCATAATTTTTCAAATGACCCTTGAGAAGTATTACATCATAAGTCATTTCCGTACTTAAGCCATTTTTTTTAACTTAAGTATCTTTCTTATCATATGATATAATTGCTTCATAATATTTTTAAAACTTTATTTTCACTGATTTGATTACAAATATACCTTAAAAACATTTATACTTTTCTTATAATTTGGTTACGAAAATTTCAGGAAATTGAGTTAAGTAGAGAAATGACTAAAGAAGTAATATGAATACCGCCCAAGGTATATCCATTGCTTTCATTCACTTATAGGGAAGCATTGTGCAAAGTCTAGATTAATTTCATTTATTTCCCCCTATGTAAGATAACCTATTTTTCTGAACTAATCTGTGCCAAGTGGGTTTCAACTTTAGGGATGAAAGCGAAAAGGTTCTATCTTGTTTTTTAATGTCACTAAGAACGTTTTCACTGTGTCTTTATTGTCATTTTTATTTTACTAAAACTTTTACCTGGAAGGTTTTGTCTCGTATATACTATAACCTTTTGAAAATCTTCATTTTACAGCAATTCTGATTAAATACGCAATCAACGTTGATTCATTGAAAGTGTTTTACAACATTTTATCAAAATGCAAATAAATTTATTGACATAATATTAGTTTTGGTATTTTTGACTTCCATACTTTTCATTTTGGAGGTGTCATCGGAAATTCCTTGATGTTTTTGTATTTTCAATGGTCTAGTTTTGAATCTAGATTGGAGATTTTGGGAGTGACATTCTTCTTAGAAGCCATTAGAGGGGGTGCCAATTGCTGTCTATGTATAAAATAATTTCTTTTTTGAAAAAGAAACAGAAAGTAAAAAATACAGACCTTTAAAATTATTTTTACATCTAGGTCATTAGAAACACAGGTAACATTTTCTGAAAATATTTAAAGTAAGCCAAAAAAATTTGGCATTTGTTCAACGGGGAAATCCAACATACCTTTAGGCTAAGAAAAACAAACAATTTTAATAGTGTGACAAGGAATGTTTTGTCAGTAGTGGCAACAGTGGCGCATTACCATCCAGTGTTTCATATTTACTGAAAATTCTGCCGAAATGCAGCTTAATGTATAATCCCCAAAGTATACTTTTTTCACACAAATTGGACTCAAAATTCACAAAAGTTCAAAATCTTTTTTTTTTCAACTCTTTACATGTTAAAAAGTACAGATATGTTTAAAAAAAGTCTTATTCCCATTTCATTTAAAATCCATTATCTAAATTGCTTTGTACTTTTGTTTGAAATATATACTATGGTAAATTCACAATTTTAAAATGACACTCTTATTAAAAATCAATCCATACACATGTAAAACAAACATCAATTTTGTCTGATAAACCTTTCAAATTAAACTCGATATCCTTTATGAGAACCATTGTTTTTGCAATCTATTCATCCATATTGGAAAATTAAAACAATATTATTCATTGTGGTAAATCTTGTTTGGGAGTAATAGTGCATCTTCTATTCCAAAAAAGGTGAAAACGCTGCCGTCAAAACTTGTGTCTTGGCAGAAAGGTCTTAGTCCATCAAAGATCCCCAGGATTTTGATGTTGCCAATACTAAAATAACGTTCATCATACTATCATTCCATTCTAATTCAACCATTTATCATTTCTTTAGCATGACTTGTCCTTTGAGCATGAACTGTCGATGACCTGGACATTGTTATTCCATTGATGTATGAAATTCCTTCTTTACTAGTTGCATATTTGTGTAATATAAAGCAATATTGTGAAGTAATTTCATTTCATAGGTGTACCTCAGTATCTGGCGCAATTGATGTCATTTATGTGTTTTCTGCGGCTTTATGTTCATCAGTTTATTGACAAAGATTACAAATATTTAGTATGCGATTTATGATTTCATATTTCTGTGTCAGCATGACTGATGGTTTCATCAATATTGTTCCAAGTTTTTCAAGTTTTCAAGTTTTATTCATACTCTTGGCCCACATGGGCATTTCCAATATGTGTTCTAGTTTCTTATGATGTCATCAATATTGTCCCAGTTTTTGATGATATCATCAATATTGTCCCAGTTTTTGATGATGTCATCAATATTATCCCAGTTTTTGATGATGTCATCAAATTGTTCCAATCCGTGTTCTAGTTTCTTATGATGTCATCAGTTTTGCCCCAGTTTTTGATGATGCCATCAATATTGTACTGATTATACATGTCATCGATAATGTTCCAGATAAGTCACAACTTATGGTGATGTCATGAATATTGTACTGATTTAACACGTCATAGATAATTTCCATGAAATCCAAAGTTACCTTGAATTTATTGGTATTGGATTACAATTTCTTATATTAAATTCTCAAATAATGACCAACATTTCATTGCCTAGCAGTCACATTAATAATGTAAAATGAGTCTTTTTCATGAATAGCTTTTAGTAGCTTTATGTAGGGTTTTAGCTAAAGAGCTATGGGGGGTCCTTTTTTGGTATCACTAAATCCCTGCACCCCCCCCCCCCACAACCCCCACCCTAAAATACTACATGTGTGGTTGTTGAAACCTAATATTACTTCAATTATTCAATTAAACACATCTGTTAATGTTCTGTCAAAACAATGTTCAAATTCTTCACAGCCCCATATACAATGTGCCCTTTTCTCCCTTTAAGCACATTGCCCCTTTTCTGCAGCACCCTGTCTTTTTTAAAACCTTGCTTAAAACTACATCACATAATACTAGGGATGGCAACAAGTAGTTAAATTGGTACTCGAGTACTCGGACAATCTTTCGATCCAGTACTCGGGTACTCGATTACTCGGAAAAAATGAATTTGTTTTTGGGAAAGACAAGATCATGTATACATGTATCGTTCATGGCGTATATTGTGAGTTGGTCGTATTATTGGTCATTTTCATCTTTAAATTATACTTTCATTTTGTACTTTAACAGGAAAACAAATGCTGTTTTATGCTTTTAACTTTGTCTTTTTCATTTCACTTTAATGATTTTAAATAAGAATGCACTTCAAATTAGCTACAATGAAGCTGGAAAGTTAAACCCGGATTTTGTTCGAGGGTTTAGATGGTCGAGATTTATAATAAACATCAGTCAGAATTACAATGAACAAAAATTAATAACATACATAAAAAATAATTAATGAAATACTTGGTACTGTTGTTTACCTCATTAATATTTATAATTCTTGATTTAAGATATCAACCCAATCAATTGTGATAAACATTGCAAAAATAGTTAAAATACGCCCATTAAGAAATCAATGCTCGTAACCATCGCTACTCGTTCGCTCGTTAGCGTCCATTGTTTGGTGAAAGGTCTCTAAATGGTAAACAATAGAATTGTGTAGGTGAAAGTTCCGCTATCAAAACTTCGCTAATTGACATCAGTGCTTATTGGAAATAGGTGCCCTTTGTTGACAGTTTGCGACTCTCAACTAATTTATTAGAGTCAATTGTGTACACAGCGGGGATTAGAGGGACCGTAAATTTTCCTCTTGGCAACTAACCAGATCTGTTACTTCTGTAAATCGTGTATTTTGTGATTTTTAAAGTTGTTTTTTCCGAGTACTCGAGTAGTGATTTGGTACTCGAGTACTCAAGTACTCGTTGCCATCCCTACATAATACCAATTATCGTTTTGCTTCATTATTTTTTTAAGGTTGTTACGGCTTTTTAGAAATGAATGTTGGAATTGATTTCTTGGTCTGTCATAGGTTATATTCATCTTATTTTTATAAGCTGATCCTGAGGATGGAGTGCAAGTCAAAATGTTAAGCCCCTAAGTAAGACCCCCTCCTCTTCTGTCAAATCATTGATTTACACCTGATATTGGTTCGACAGCCATGAATGTGTATTTTAAGATGGTCTGTAGTCATTAACTTTTTACAGACATTTTATGTAGCAATTTTCTAACACTTTTTAAAACTAGAAATGTGTCCATAGGACACGGATGCCCCCACTTCGATTTTTTGTCACAGAAAATAAGCCATAATGATTATTCAGGTAATCTGCACATATAGGATAAGTTGAGTTGAGTTGGGTTTTACGGCATCGCAAGACTGTATAGGTTATATGGCGCCATTCAGGCAGGAAAAAACTTGTTGGATCCACATTGGACACATACTTTTCAAGAATTAGATTGGAAACATATATTTTTGAAGTATTTTTGGCAAAAAAGGGCCGTAACTCCTAAATGACTAAAGCGATTTCCATGACTATCGAACTTGATCAAGATATTATGGTCACAAACATGTGTTTAAAGTTTGGTGAGGATTGGACAAACAGTTTTCAAGAATTAGATCGGAAACAATCTTCGGGACGTACGTACGTACAGACAGACAGACGTACATACGGACAAGGGCAACCCTATATGCCGCCACTTTGTGGGGCATAAATATTTATAATGTACCCTCTTATATGTTTCCAGGTATAGACGTTGAGATGGTAACAGTGGTTGTAAATTTCGACATGCCCGTGTTACAAGAGACGAAACAAGCCGATTGCGAGACATATTTGCACAGAATCGGCCGGACAGGTCGGTTTGGAAAGGCTGGAATCGCCATCAACATGATCGACTCGAACAAATCCCTCCAAGTCATGAAGGCAATAGAACGACATTTCAGTAAGTGAATTCCATGGAAGAATGTCATGTTTCATTACCATTGATTAGAGTCGACGCTATTTAACTCATGAATTAATCCAATTTGCTGTTACATAGCTGTGCAGGTAAAACAATGCTGAAAAAACATCGCTTATTTACATGTTAGATACTAAGCAATCCGGGGCATACCGGTTCCTTGATGAATATGGTATGTAGGCCAAGTTCTAGGGGGAACTTCAATATCCTTACAGATTTCCATAAAAAAATGATGTCTTATAACTTAAGGCTGCACTCTCACAGATTGAATGTTTTGACAACTTTTTTATTTTTTGTTTTAGAACCAGCCAATTTTTGCGAAAATGCATGGAAACAAGTTATATAAGACTGCTGGCAAAATTTAGATCACTGGTTTTTATATTAAAGTTAAAAAACTGATGTTTTATGCATTTTTCTTAAACCGCTAGTAACGGTTTAAGCGTTAAAACATAAATTTTCGAACGGAAATATGAAATCTATTATCTGATTTTTTGTCAACAATCTTATATCATTGGTTTGCAGATATCTACGCAAAAATTTGCTCTTTCCAAGATAAAAAAATAAAATGTTGTAAAAATGGTATATCTGTGAGAGTGCAGCTTTAAGGTAGAGAATTACAATCTTGTAATGTTTTAATTTACTTTGGCATTTTTATTTTTCTGAATTATTGGGGGGAAAGATGGGTGGCCGTACAAAATGTACAACAATATAATGTTATGATTTACTTTGGCATTTTTATTGTTTTGAATTTTGGATAAAAATGGGTAGGCCACAACCTTCATAGCCTATAGGGAGCTACACCACTGGCATTGTCATATTGATATATTTAGCTTATTGGGTGTCTAAAATATTGGATGTCATGTTTGGCAGGTCAGCAGATTACTTTAAAGGGACAAGACACCAGATTGAAATAACATTTTGTTGCTGTCGCAGCTGAGTTTAGCTGTTTAAAAAATTGCTATTTTTAAATTAATTGGGATTAAAGTGGTAGACAAACGTAGTTAATTTCGAATTGGAAAAATATGCTTCAACTGCAAAAGACACATGTCGTTAGCAAGGTGATAAATTAGTGACTGAAATTCAATGCGTTGTACACAATGGTATCTATTTTATGTAAGTTTTTGAAAATTTTCTTATTTTTCTTGCAATGGTATCATCTGGTGTCTAGTCCCTTTCAACAGGCATACTAGTATGAAATAAGACATGATCATACACTACTTAAATGTTAGAAAAAAATGGTATTGCACCATGTTGTGAATAATTCAAATAACTCAGATGACATCATTTCTATTCCAGATCGTACCATAGAACTGCTTGATACAGATGATATTGAAGCAGTTGAAAGGATTAGCACCTAAAATAGAATACATGATCTCTAGACTGGTCTTAAGAAATTAACTATAATATGATCATAGACTGTGAACAGACGAGGTCAAGGTTATATTGCATCAGGACTATTTTTAGAATGATCAGATATTGTGCTGAAAATTCAGTTGTTAAAAAGTGTTTTAATGATGACATATTTTTTAAATTTAGCTGGTGCAAAAGTTCAAAGTGCTTAACAGATTGCACAATGTATGGGTCTTAGATTTTCCTTACCGAAAATTGTAGCGAAGTTCATTGACTGGTATGGTTCTTAATTTCAGAAAATGATTTTAAAAAGCATTGTGTATAAAGATAAACATGTTTACCATTGTTATGTGTTAACAAGGAACAAGATTTAGTGTTTGTTTACATACATGAACATGTGTCAAAAGTTCAAAACTTTATAATGACATATCGTGATTGCTCTGTCATTGAGGAAATAAAAACATCAACTTGTAACACATTAATATTTAGAGGTAAACATGAAGAGGTCCCAAGTGACAATGTATAAAGAAGAAGGTATAATCAATTTGCTTTCACCATTAAATCAATACTGGTGGGTAAACCTGAAGAGGTCCCAAATAATGATTGAGGTAAAAAAGAATAAGGTAAAAAATTGATTTGCTTCAAACTCCAGATATACAGAGAATTTGAGTTATCTGCAATTATTACAAACTATTAACAGGTGTTTTAAAATTCAAGCCTGGCCATTTTACCTTTTAGCTCTTTGCTCAGTCTGGGCATATAATGGTGTAATTTATTTTTGTTTTATAATTATTTGTACAATAGAATTGTAGTGACTTCAAACTTGACAAGCACTTCGTTGAAAGAGTTATAAATGCACGAGCGGATCCAGGGGAGGCCGCTAAGGTATGCCCTCTCTAATGTCAAATCCTGGATCTGCCCCTGGTTTGCTCCTAAAGAAAAGTATGCGATTGAGTAACAAATGTTTTTATATTGTTTTTAGGTTTAAACATATTTTATTTCATGAAATGGTTCAAATTACAATGTATACTTCTACTACTTAAAGAATTTGATCAGAATCCAAAAGCTTATAAAATTCATCTTTTTACGATATTGTTAATTTCTTCTGTTCCTGTTAAACTATAAAGTATTAAATTAAACTATGATCCTGTTGAACTGTAGAACATGCTCTGAATACTAGATATTGTTTTTAATGATCATGCTTTAAGTTATATGAAACGGTAACAATCAGAAATGGGTCTTGTCATTAAATTCTAAAATTGTCTGTCTTTAATCTTATTTTCAAATATGTAATTCAGATATCAAAGAACGGTAAATAACGTTGAATATATATTATAACCTTTTAACCATGTCATGGCATGGGTGCCAACATTCTGATTGCTATCACAGCAAAACTAAGAGGTCTGACAGGGATATGATTTTTCCGTGGATTCGCAGATTTCCGTGAATGATATGGCTCCAGGAACAAACGAAAAAAAACTTTTTTTAATGATTTAAAAAAGTTAACAGATTGCTTTTGGTTGTAACTTAAATTGTTATTCCTTTTGACACTCAAGTGAGCTTCATATTTGAAATCAGGAGAGCCCTAAAAAGGTTTTTAAAAAGCCAGTTTTGCTTCTGCAGTAGGGTGCTTTACCCACTTTGACCCCTATTGGGGGCCCAAGGATCCCCCAAACCCATAGCCAAAACAGTTACAGCCCTTCAGCTGCCAAGTGATTCACATTTCTCACTGACATCATATCTACTTTAAGACCCAAGTTTGGTTGTTGACCTGCATATTTTACAGGTTTTTAGCACCTCTTTGAAATGTACATACATGTAGTTATAAAATTACCATGTATCTTAAATGGACATTTCATAATCATTATGTCACTCCATTGTGCTTGTACATTAATTTTAATTTTGTAAATTACAAAACAGTTTATAAAGAATGTGTTTTTGTTTTGATATGACTCATTTTCAAGAATAACTTTACTTTATTCTTGTTACATGGTATTAGACATTGCATACTCTAGTTCCGTTTTTTTCTGAATGTTGAAGTGTATACAATTTCTGTAATGTTTTGGGACAATTTTCAATCTGCAATTTAGTGAAAAATAAGATTTTTATATCACCGCCCTCTTTAAAAAAGCACACTTTTTTTGGTTTATCAGAATTTCTTAAAACGCTTGTTTTCATGATTCCAAGTAACATGTTGGCCTGATTTTTCAGATCTTTGATTAAGTTAACAATGTTCTTAACATAATTTTTGTTAACCTTCAAATCTTGATTAATAACTCTTAACACTTTTGAATTGAAAGGGGAAACTAAGGGACCGATAGTCTCAAAATTGTGAACATTTCCATCCGGACATCAGAAAAAGGCACAAATTAGCTGAATTTTATTGACTTCATCAAACACAATCTTCTTAAATTGAACTTTGAGATATTACTTCAGTTGTATATTGATGTTTAATAAGATGCTGTTTTTAAAATGAAGCATTAAATGCAGCTGGTTTCAAAATTTATGAGCAAAATTATTCTGCTTTAATCATGCGAGCTTAGGAGTTTATATATATATATATATATATATATATATATATATATATATTAAGCAAAATGTTTATCTCATATCAAAAACAACACTAATATCATTTTATTTTGTATTTTTTGCAAAAAAATGTAACAATAAATAAGGGTGCATGTATACTTGAGTGTTTACAAAGTTGTAACAGTGTCAAATTTTTTTTATATATATATATACTGACAAATGATATGGAGAATATAGATTTCAAAGGTCGAAATCGAGTTTACTTCCTTGCTAACAGCCTGTCATTTGACTTAAATGCCAAACAATTGTCTTTAAATGTCGATGACAACCCGAGTTGTTCATATGATCATTTAAAAACCAGGCATGTCGTGATGAGTAAATTGAAATTATATTTCAATGTCGAAACGTTCCAGTATATGACCCCACTTTTTATGACGAAATTCCTCTCGAAATGTCACGTTTTTAGAAGTCTTGTAATCTTCTGATGAGGCCAAAAACAATCGTGTTTGTTTCCAATGAAGATGTCAATAAATAACGGTTCGGTATTTCAGGAATCAATATGTTTTTTTTATTATTTTATTGATAAAGATATGTCTGATGATCCTTTTCACACTGACACCCGTCGCTAAATTGTCACGGGTCTACATGTAAACGCGTCAGTCCTCAGATAATTTATGTGTATTACAAAATGTGATAAAATAACGATCACAAAAATATTGGACTAGCAATAAAAACGCCGGAAACCGAATTTGTTTAGATATGCCTGAATGCAATTTCAGGGAAAGTCATAAAGACGTGTTCCTGTCTAATATCAGCTCCTGTGAGGTAAAATGTTGACATCACGTCTGTTTCTAAAAATAGTTGACAGTAAAATAGTTGACAGTGTTCACATGTTGTCAAGAGTTCGAAGTTGACGCATGGAAACGCGCGGGAAACTGTAGCGGGCAAGCGGCCATGTGTTGTTCAAGCGCCTGGCGGAATTCGTCCCTTTCCTTTCGTACCTGCGCCAGTTCGTACCTCAACTCCGTTTGAATGCTTTGTAGTCGATGACACTCCTAAATAATATGAAATTTTTGTAAACGATATAAGGCGTATACAAAAACATGTTAATGTGTATTTATAAGCTGTGTGCATTTTATGTCTAAAATGTTACAATAATTATTATATTAATCACCGACATATAAACCATGTTCGTGTGGCGCATAGCCACCGCCTCATTTAAATTAGTAGGCGTGCCATTTTCACATTATATCGGATGTTACATAGCTACCACCATGTTCGTGATCATAAGTGGATTTTTTTTTAAAAACATATATTTATAAAAAAAAATTATTCTTATCAATATATCGTGCCGTGATTGTTAAGTGCAAAATGAGATATACAAAAACTGACATTGGATACAAGAATGTTATGCAAAGAGAATGTAATGTTATTATTAAGTTACTATCATAAACACATGCATGTCATGATAAGCTCACTATGATATCTAAATATGCACGCCACTCCTTCGATTGAGAGAACTATTTAAATTGATAATAAGGATTGATTTGGTTTTCCATGTATAGATATTTCTCTTAAACGTGATTTGTTTTACAACTCGTACAAACACCTCTCCCACTTACTGTGGTTTTATTCTAATTGCAATCCATTAAAATCAAATAGGCAAATGGTTCTTTAAAAAAATGGTTAAGATACTTTTCTGCTTGAATTATGTTGCTACTTAAATTGCTTTTGTCTTTTCTTCCGCATAAAAATACACACATTTAGCCATGCGGTCATAAGTTCAAGTAGGGTTTTCCTTGAGGTTATGCACCAGTCATTTGTAACAACGCCCCCCCCCCCCGATCCGGGTAATTGCGGGGACTTTGACTTTCGGTCCAGCCAACCCCGCCTAAAATCACCGCCCTGCGGATATAAACTGTTGCCAAATGCCCCCTCACCCAAGGGACCTTAGGTTAGGCCCACTCCCCGCTATATTTTGTGCGAAGACAAAACCACCGCATTCACCCGGCACTGCGGGGCCACCTGAAAGGTAAAAACACGGCCCATTTCCTCGGCTGTCCCCTGTATACCCCCGGACCTTTGGGGGGGGGGGGGGCGTGGTTACAATTGACTTGTGCATTAATGACGCTACTTTCAAAGCAAAAGTGATGCGAAACAAAATTAACATTTTTTTATAAAAGCACTATTTTTAAAAGCTTTACCACATATATGTTTAATCTAAAAAGAATAAATTGAATGCTTTTCAAATTTACCTTCTGCAAAGTGTGGGCTCTTTCTTTCTGTTTGTCCCGGAAGCGGCGCGCGGCCATTCTGTTCTGCACGCGCCGTTTTTCCACACGCTCTTCCTCTTCCGGTGTAAGCTGTAACAACGTCCGGGTTAGTTAAAGAGAAGGCAATTTTAGTAGGTAGAAAAGTAACGTATTTTAGCCTATACAAAGTTTAGGTCGAATTGCCGCTTCCTCTATGAAAGTTCAAAGTGTTTAAATTTAGCTTGTCAATTCCAAGGAACACATTTTAGTTGAATGCATATTTTAAACAAATAGATGGATCTTAGAAATAGTAAATAATCAAACCAAGTACTTAATGATTTGCCTATTTGCAATTTCATTGGCTGAAAATGTAGGTCGAGTTCTAATTACACTTATAATTCGTTTTCACATCGATTAATGATTCTCCTCGTTTCCTAGAACCCTCGTCAAATGATTGAAAAATACCGAACCGGAAACGACTAATATACGGTATTTATATATTTAAATAAAAAAACACGGGAAATACGGATTTTCGATGTGAATGTACAAGTTTGAATAATTGTACGTCGAGTTGTTTCTTAATATTTTGCAAATCCCTCAGGGAAAAGTAGATACTGAAACAATATTTAAATCGAAATTAATGAATTTATGGTGGTGGTAAAGTTTATTGAAATACTCGTACATACCACATCGTCCGGTGGGGGACTAAATTCCACTTTCAATTCCTGCTTTCCCTCTTTTAACCGTTTTGTCTGAATGGAATATTTCAATTCCTCTTTTATAAACGGCGTCAACCCGTTTTCTAAAAGCTCACGTCGTGTGACGTCATCGACGTCATCACTGCCGGAATCTGATACAACGACTTCAGAGGTATAACTTGTATTTGTATATCCACATGCACCATTAGAATTTAAATGTGAGTATTTCCCGACACTGTTCACAGACCTTGCATCAGATCTAATGTCACTTGCGTTTATTGTGCTGCATTGTCCAACATTATCTGACGTTGAATAGTCAGTGTTTTCATCTGACTCCGAATTGTCAAATAATCCGCTAACAACGGTGGGTACCACTGACGGAACAACTTGCGCGTGTTTATCTTCCTCCATGGTAGTGTAACAGTCTATTCTGGATTTCTGATGCTTATACAGCATCTTTCAGCTGGATCTAGGCTGTAAATTTAAACATGAGAAATGTTCTTGCTGACCTAATGCGATATCTAAAACTTGCGTATTTTCGAAAAAAGAATATCAGACTGAATTTTTTAAAAATTAAAGCGTATCTTTGTTTCGCATTCATTGAAAAATATTATTGTTATTATTATTATTATATGTCATTATATGTTATTACTATGATTATTATTATTATTATTATTTTGTATTATTATTATTATTATTATTATTATTATTATTATTGTTACCATTATTATTTATGTATTCATTTTCTTATTTATTTTTTTATTATCAAAATGTTCCCTCTATCGGCATTGAACGATTTGAACTGTTAATTTTAACGTCAGGATGGATGCCTTTTATACACGACGTAAACCGCGAAAGTGGTGGGATTCCCAGCGAACTCATAGTATAAGTTATCTTTATAGCTAGTACTTTTATTAGTACATGTATTACAGGTAATTTCAAGTGACACTCCTATTTAAAATCAATACATACACATGTATAACAAATACCAATTTTGACTGATAAATCTTTAACTACTTACTAAATAATGCATTTATGAAAAATGTTTATTACTGATAACAAGACTGTAAGCGTGTATTTAACAGCAGAAAGTGCAAAAATATTAAATGATTGGTGAATGCTAAAAGATATACTGTGGTCTACTATAGTCTTATAAGGAAGAAATACCGTGTTTGATGCTCATTTCCTTCAAATTAAACTAGGTATCCTTCATAAAATCAATTGTTTTCGACATTTATTCATCCTTTTAGAATATTAAAGCTATATTATTAAATGTGGTATGTCTATTTTCGGAGTAAGAGTGCATCTTTAATGTCACACTTAGATTATAACATTATTTTTTAGCCAATGATATTGCCTATCATTATCGTACACGAGAGCGATGATGCTATGCATACATCATAGATTTTTCATTGTCTTACTTCTGATGAATGGGAATGATTGTCTATCGGCATCCCAATAAGTTTCACGCAAAATTGATAAGACATGTAAAATGTGCACGTGTACTATCACAATACAACCGTTTTGACAACTTATGGTTGATCTGGAAAAACCTGTACAATATTTTTTGCCCTGGAATGAGATAGTTTTGCTTTTGCTTTAATGTCTGGAAAGCAGTGATGCAAAATTGCTGACAAAAGATTAGATTGCAGTTTTTTCATATTATTGTTCGAAAAATGATATTTTATGGCTTATGGCTTAAAGCATTACTAACGCTTTATGAAAAGTACGTTTTCAGCAGTTTTCCAAACAATTGAGAAGTGTTCTAATGTGGGTTATACTATATGACTGAATTGAAGACATTCATACCAAAATTCGCTGGTTCTGAGAAAAAATCTAAAAAAAAAGTCAAAACTGTTAATCTGTGAGAGTGCTGCTTTAATTAACAGACACGCACGTCATAATTTGGTTCCCGCCTGCTGAACACACGTTTTAATATAAGTCAGTTGGAATATAATACAAGAAAGGCGCGCTCGCTTCGCTAGCTCAACATTTCATAAGATCATCATAAGATATTGCACAATATATTCTAACTATTACTTAAACACCAAGCGCATGTATTATTTTAAGTCTTTCACAGACAACGTTTTACCTACGAAATAAACGCTCCGTATAATGGACGTTTATATAGTGATTGGAACCATTTCACAATCGATTTAAATTGCCAAATGCATGTCCATGTATTTTACTATTAATATTACTATCGATTTAAATAGTTACCTATCAGTTGTGAAATGCAGGTAGTGTAATAAATAACCTTTAATAGACATCATAACGAGACAACTCGTTTTAAGCATACGTAATGCCCGTTGGAGTTAGAAACCTTGGATAGTTAGCGGCAGTAAGCGGTATTTGTGGACCTTTATCAAGAGTTTTCGGGACTCAAAATGGTGGTACGCCGTATTCGTGGACCTTTTCAAGAGTTTTCGGGACTCAAAATGGTGGTATGCCGTATTCGTGGGCCTTTTTCAAGAGTTTTCGGGACTCAAAATGGTGGTATGCCATATTCGTGGGCCTTTATCAAGAGTTTTCGGGACTCAAAATGGTGGTACGCCGTATTTGTGGACCTTTTCAAGAGTTTTCGGGACTCTAAATGGTGGTACGCCGTATTTGTGGACCTTTTCAAGAGTTTTCGGGACTCTAAATGGTGGTACGCGGTATTCGTGGGCCTCTTCAAAAGTTTTCGGGACTCAAAAGGGTTGTATGCTGTACACATAACTGATTCACAGACTTAAAATCGTAGAATAGTATTTGTCACACAGAACACAGAATGAAAATGAAGGACGGTGCACAAAACGCAACTACTTAAAATACGCGGACTCAAAATCGTTAATAATGAATTTGTTTCACAGAATTAAGGAAGAAAATGAAGGTCGGTTAAAAAAAAACGGAAACGGACGTTACACCCTCAACAATCGGAAACCATTGACTTTTGGTGGTCAGTGGGCTTGTCCCCTGTAGAAATCGATATATTGCGAAGACGTACCAACTAAACGGTTTATGATGATTTCCTGCTTTTAAAATCACCAAGGGTAATTTTGATCTATTTAATTGTATGTATGTACATTGTTGAATGTTTGAAGTGAAACAATTTTATGTTCTGTTCTGTTCCTGCTTTAAAATAGGTCATTACCGTATGGGTTCTGTAAGGGCTTACTATACGAATAAGCCCCTAACCCTATTTGTCAGTTGAACTCATAGACCCTATATCTTGGTGCGATCAAGAAAACTAGGTCTGTACATGATAGTCGAATAGTTGGAACGCAACAAAAGTTTAGCTGTTTTGTACGTAATTATAGTGTTTAGGGCTGGGGTCCTGGGTGGTTGGGGGTGATATCGGTCCTCAGCCATTTTTTAGAACGGGGTGGGTGGAGGTATGATAGTATTACCCACACCTCAACAACCTCCATAAATAACATGAACATGAATTATATTACATTTCTGGACCACTGACCCCGTTGTACTCGAGCGCTCGTGTGGCATTTTAATTCTACTGTTTTAATAAATAAGCAAAATATTCTGCCAAAATCCAAGTGAAGTCAGGAGTTCATAGATGAAGCATAACGTTTATTTCTTCATATAGAAAATAACACTTTGTTGTTTTTTGGTGCTGTATTTTGAACAAATGTAACAATAAATAGATAATAAATAAATACATAAATAAATAAGCGCGCATGTATAATTGTGCGTTTACAAATTTGTAATTATGCTGATTTTAATTAAATACTGACAAATGATATGGCGAATATATATTTCAACAATCTCAGCTTGACGTTTCTTTCCTTAACAATACATATTAGTCATTTGATAATGTTAATACATGTAATTACATACAGTAAATCGAAATTGATCGTGTGGTTAATAAAAAGCTGAGTACGTCAAAATGATAAAACCTCCTGCATTATCGAACAGTTTCAAATTTTGACCCCAAAGATTTCATGACGAAATTTCTCTTTCGATGTCGTGTCTTCATGAAGCTTGCAATCCTTAAAAGAGGCCAAAAACACACTACTTTTTTTTTTTTTTTTTTTTTTTTTTTTTTTTTTTGCTGCATTCCGGTGACCAAATGTCCTTTTCACACTGACAACCGTGGGAACATATATTGGGGTTTTCTCCTCGAATATATACTTTAAAACGTGTTCCTTTTCACAACTGTTTTGTGGGAAAACACTTTTGTTTTGTTATGAATGCAATTCCAGAAAACTCCATTAAAACGTGTTCCTGTTTTCAGCTCCTATGAGGTAAAATGTTGACATCACGATAGTTTAGTCCGTTTCTAAAAATAGTTGACAGTGTTCACATGTTGTCAAGAATTCGAAGTTGACGCATGGAAATGCGCGGGAAACTGTAGCGGGCAGACGGCCATGTGTTGATCAAGCGTCTGGCGGAGTTCGTCCCTTTCCTTTCGTACCTGCGCCAGTTCGTACCTTAACTCCGTCTGAATGCTTTGTAGGCGATGACACTCCTAAAACACATGAAAATGATAACGATGTAAGGTTTATACATAAACATATTGATGTGTATATATATTTTTATATAATGGACATTTAATGTCTAAAATGTTACAATAATAAAATAAATCACCAACATATCCTTGATTTTATGTGATTAATCTTGTTAAAACAAATAAATATTTTTTATTTACTTTTTTGTACTTATAAATATTTAGTTCCATTTTAAGGACGGAACGAGATATACAAAAACTGTTGACACAATTAACAAGCAATCGATAAAAACATAATGCAATATTATCAAGTTTCTCTCATTAACACGCTTTTGCTGATAGGCAGACAATGACAAATAAATGGACACACCACACCTTTGATTTAATTTACTGTTTTGTTTTGTATTTCCTAATGTGAACAATTCGCTTCAACGAGATTTTCAAAAAATACAACATGCCTTCATGGTTTTCTTTTGAAAGCATTCCAAAATATCGAAAAAATGAATGTTTTTTTTTTTCAAAATCTGGTTAATTGTCCTGTAAAGATACTATTCAATTTAGATAATGTTGCTGCTTAAATATCTGTGTTGTTAAAGCTCTTCTGCTGCATCAAACACAAAGCTCTTCTGCTGCATCAAACACAAAGCTCCTCTACTGCATCAAACACACACATTTAACCCTGTGATCGTAAGTTTAAATAGCAATATCACGAAGCAAAATTAAAAGTATTTTACAAAGCCAAGATTGTTGCAAGTAATACCAAATAGATATTGATACTATTGTTTAACTTTTTTTTTCAAATTTACCTTCTGCAAAGTGTGGGCTCTGTCTTTTTGTTTGTCCCGGAAGCGGCGCGCGGCCATTCTATTCTGCACGCGCCGTTTTTCTACACGCTCTTCCTCTTCCGGTGTAAGCTGTAACAAAATCCGGGTTAATTTAAGAGAAGGCATTTTATTGGGAAATAAATTTAATCCTTTAAGATGTTTATGTCCAATTTGCCGCTTCCTCCATTAAAGATACTTCAAATTGTTTACACATTGGCTTATTAATACCAAACAACATGACAAATCGATCAATATTATTACCATCCTAACTTGATTCCAAATACGTTTTGAGCGTCTTCGCTTCCAAGAACCCTTGCAAAAAGATTGATAAAATTCCCAACCGGAAACTTCTGTCATACGGTATTTAAAATAGAACATGGGAAATAGCGAACTTTCTTTATGTATTGTTTGTCACACGTATAAATGAGAATGTACACTATTAGTCAAACTAGTTGTACGTCAAGAGATTTTGTTTTGTTTTTGATTGTCAAAGATTTTTGATATGTTGAAACAATAATTGAATCGCAAATTATTAATTAATGGTTGCGGTAAATTTTGCTTAAAATAACGTTGAATTACATACCACATCTTCCGGTGGGGGGCTAAATTCCACTTTCAATTCCTGCTTTCCCTCTTTTAACCGTTTTGTCTGAATGGAATATTTCAGTTCCTCTTTTATAAACGGCGTCAACCCGTTTTCTAGAAGCTGGCGTCGCGAGACGTCATTTACGTAATCACTGTCGGAATCTGACACAATGATGTCAGAGGAAAAACTTGTATTTGAATATCCATATGCTCCAATAGAATCTAAATGTGAGTATTTCCCGACACTTTTCACAGACCTTGCATCAGTTTTAATGTCACTTGCGTTTATTGTGCTACAATGTCCAACATTCACTTTCGTTGAATAGTCAATAAATCCATCATAATTGTCAAATAAGCAGCTAACAACGGTTGGTACCACTGACGGAACAATTTGCGCGTGTTTATTGTCCTCCATGGTAACGTAAACGTTTATTTTGGAATTCTGCCGTTTATACTGCATGGTTGATCTGGAAAAACCTGTACAATTAGACATTAGAAATTCGTTCAAAACAAATGCTTTTAAGAAAATGTAGATTTTTCAAAAATAAGACGTAGACTTATTTATTTTATTTGCTATTTTTTATAAATATAATTATTATTATAATTATTAATTGTTATTATTATTATTATTAGTAGTAATAGTAGTATTATAGTTAAAAAATAAAACCATATGTGTACATAGATATGTGCGTTCTTGTTATAACATAATAGCTAGGCATCTGTATCTCGTTATAATCATGTGTATCGGTTTATAAACACCGGATTTCCCCCACTATTTATTGAATTAGTAATTCCAGCGTGTTTTGTGTCAGTATTTTTTTTTTGGATAATTTAGTGAATTATTTAAACATCTTTACATTTGTAAAACGCTACGTACCATTTACGTTGATGAAAATGAAGCAACGCTATTTCACAATCAATTTAAATAGAATTTACGCCGCCGATGATTGTGTAATAAGTTATTTATAGCTGTTGTGCAATAACTATTTATAGGCAAATTTAATACAAGTGACAAATCGTAACAATTCGGCCATCTCCGGCAAGCTTCGAGATAGACAATCGTAACAACTCGGCCATCTCCGGTAAGCTTCGAGATAGACCATATCTTGATACTAGCCGAGGAATACCGATTGACAAGTGATAAATTGATTCCAGCACGGACCTATAAACCACGTCCGTGGTTCCAACAAACGTATTGTTGACGTATTAAACGTATTTGAACGAATGTTTCATGTCTGATATTCCGATAAGACAATAAATAACAATAATTATAAAGACAAAATAATGTATCAAATATATGCAGGCCAGTAGCTGTCGATCGGGAAGTGTATCAAAGGGAAATAAGTCGATTTCTTCTATATATGTGTTCCATCAATAGTTGCATCCCGTACTACTTAATTGATGAAACTATTTCATTCGTAAGCGGGTAACTTGAAACGAAAACATGGCCGACTACATCGATCCGTCGTTGTGACATTGTTCATTATTTCACATAACTAAGATTATTACTGAAGTTATTCAAATAGGTTTGATATTAAGGTTAATCCACGAGAAAGAGGCGGATGACGCATTTTAGTCAATTTAAAAACAATCAAAAACATAGATTATTTGTATAGTTAGACATTATTTTGATACAAGCTTTTGAGTCGGTTGTTTTTAAGCACGGCACGCGTTTAACTGATCACTTCGCATGGAAATGTACATGTTTTTTTTCATTTTGTACACGTATATAAAACCGCTTAATAGGTAAAACAACAAAACATTATTACTCATTGTTTACATCTATTTTCAACAAATTGGCACTACGATGGAGGTCAAGGTTAGCTAGCTTGTCCTGTTAGTGATGTAGTTAGCACACTCGCTTCTCACGTAAGCAATCCTTGTTCGATTGCCAGCATGGGCGCATGTGAGTTTGGTTTGTGGTCACCTTAGTTAGACAAATGGGTTTCCTCCGTTACTCCGGTTTCACACACAGCACAAGACCACACTCTCGCACAAGAGTGTTTAATATAACGGTGTAATAACTTGTTTCAAATTCGTTGTAAAATAAATAAATTTAAACAACTCACTCCCACAAGAACACAACATGTATTAAATCCTCCGCTCGTGCAGAATTTAATACAGCTGTACTCATAAATGAGCAAAATATTCCACCCAAACAAAGTGAAAATAGGACTTAAAATATCAGATAGCAAATGTTAATCGTTTATATAAAAAATAACACTTTTATGTTGTTGTTGTTTTATTTTATTTTGAAAAAGAGTAACAATAAATAAATAAGCGCGCATGTATATATATGTGCGTTAACAAAGTAGAAATAATGCCGATTTTAAATATTAACAAATGATATGGCGAATATATCTGTGCGTTAACAAAGTAGAAATAATGCCGATTTTAAATATTAAAAAATGATATGGCGAATATATCTTTGCATTAACAAAGTAGAAATAATGCCGATTTTAAATATTAACAAATGATATGGCGAATATATCTGTGCGTTAACAAAGTAGAAATAATGCCGATTTTAAATATTAACAAATGATATGGCGAATATATCTGTGCATTATCAAAGTAGAAATAATGCCGATTTTAAATATTAACAAATGATATGGCGAATATATCTTTGCATTAACAATGTAGAATTAATGCCGATTTTAAATATTAACAAATGATATGGCGAATATATCTGTGCATTTACAAAGAAGAAATAATGCCGATTTTAAATATTATCAAATGATATGGCGAATATATATTTCAACATTCTCACCATGCCGTTTCTTTCCTTAACAAGACATAGTAATTTGATTCAATATGTAAATTTGGAAATAAATTTGACTAAGTTAATTACTAAATGAATTTCTCATGTATTCACAAAAAAATGATAAATGCTCAAGTATATTTTAGTTTCAAAACGTTTCAAAATGTTGGTTTCCTATTTCACAACCATAATATATAGGTTAGGTAGGTCGTCGGAATATAAATAACTATTTTTGTTTTATTCATTTGAAGTAGTGTGTCTGAATATCCTTTTCTCACTGAAAACCGTCGCCATTTTGTCTACGCGTCTCTTCTGAATACTAGTGTCTCAATAGAGGAGAAAAAAGGTAAAACACAGGTGACTAGCAAAAGATATTATGGTCGGTATGTCGGGACATCGAAAACAAGATTTTTTTTGTAACGCCATAAATGCAATTTCAGGGAAAACCGTGATGACGTGTTGCTGTCATTAGCTGCTTCGAGGTAAAATGTTGACATCTGTTTCTAAAAATAGTAGACAGTGTTCACATATTGTCAGGAGTTCGAAGTTGACGCATAGAAATGCGCGGGGAACTGTAGCGGGCAGACGACCATGTGTTGATCAAGCGCCTGGCGGAATTCGTCCCTTTCCTTTCGAACCTGCGCCAGTTCGTACCTCAACATCGTCTGAATGCTTTCTTGCCGATGACACTCCTGCAAACAAATTAAGATATAAGGCGAATACAAATTAATGTGTATTATTATGCAATGGGTATTTTATGTGTACATTGTTATAATTAGTATCAATTACTTCATGGACATACAAACTACTGTATGTTCGTGATTACATGTTAACATGTATTTTGATAAAACAAATACATACATATCTATTTTTAATCTTTTTTTAATCGTTCCATTTTTCGGACGCTATAACGTAAACTATAAACTGATTTTGGACACAATTAACAAGCAACAGAATGAATAATCATAAAGTTACTCCCATTAGCATGCCTTGTCGTGATAAGCAGACAATAGAAACTTTATCGACACGACCAGTGTGTGTATACCACGTGATAAATTGCGTCATAAATGCTACGTCGGAAGGCAATAATTAGATTTGGAAAACTACTTTAAACAATGAAAACTATACAATTTCTTCACCATTTTAAATGAAACATAGCGCAGTCTACGCCGCTTACGTGGCCTCGCCTTCGGTCTTTTACCAGAGTTTGATTGCGAGTTTAGTTTCTTAAAACACTTCGACAAACCTTTTCACAATACGGCTGTCTGACAAAGCACTGTCAAAACATTATTTTGGAAACAGGTTTGTCGAAGTGTTTGATGAAACTAATGACCTCATCAAATTTCGGAAATAAAACAAATGCGGGCGTCTTTAAGCGGCATAGACTGCCCTTTGTTTCATTTAAAATGGTGTCGTAAATGAAAAGTTATCTTAGATTCAAGTCTTCATTTTAAGCAAATTTTTGCCTTCCGACGTAGCATCTATGACGTTTATCGCGTGGTATACACACACTGACGACAAACCTTTGATATTTGAGCACTATTTAAATTAAGGATTGATAAGGGTTTTCCCTGAATGAACGCTTCAACGTGATTTTCAACAAATACAAACACCAGTCCTATTTTCCTGGAAGCATTCCGATAATATCGAAAACTAGGCATGAAAAGGTTCTTGTTCCAAACCAGCTCATTGACATGTTGATTTATGTTGCTATTTAAAATATGTTTAATGTTAAGGCTTTTCTACCGCTTAAAAAGCAAACACTTTTAGCCCTACGGTTTTGAAGTAGCAGTACTCCCAGGTCAATACGCTACAGTCAAAGCAGATGTAATGCGAAAATAAATGAACATTCTTTTATAAAGTCAATATTTTATTGTAAGTACCGGTAATACCAAAATGTATGTTTATAAATAATTAGAAAAAAAAAAAATAATTTATTGTTTATCAAATTTACCTTCTGCAAAGTGTGGGCTCTGTCTTTCTGTTTTAGTGAGGGTCTTTTTGGAAATAATTGCACTATTAATTCTAAAATTTAGCTGCTTTGCATGGTGATGGTATGAGGTATTGCGAATATTTTTCAAGCCAGACCCCAAGCGACAGATCAAGGGGTCCCCCAAAATCCAAGATGGCCGCCAAGATGGCCGCCATTTATAGTTATTTAGATAGATAAGCTTATTTCTAGGTAAGTATCAGCTATACACAAATCCAATAAACAGTAATCTGTTGTTAGTAGAAGTAGGCTTTAGAATAAAACACTTAAGGACAATTCAAGGTCAGGGTCAAGGTCATATTAAGGTCAACCAATAAAAAATACGAAAAATATACGATATAACATAATAAATCGAAGTATGTTAATGTCATAATGTTGTACTATAAGTTTGTTTTGCATAATATATTACAAACTATGTTTCTGCTGTAAACAATGTATATAATTAATATATATATATATATATATATATATATATATATATATATATATATATATATATATATATATATATATATATATATATATATATATATATATATATATATATACTTCTATAACTTTATTATTCAGGGAAATATCATAAGCAATACCATAAGTAGATCGTGTAAAGCAGCCACACTGGTTGCATTTACTACAGAGGACAAGTTTTTATAAATTATGGGTATGGTAAACCAAGCTTACTCAATAAAGACATAATATGATACACAAAGTTATGCAATAGCTACACTTTAGTTTACTGTAAAACTCTACTTGTGAAATTACACATTTAAAATAAATTTACAGTCTATCACAAAGCCCAGTGCATTTACACAAGGCTGTACATGGAAGATTAGCCTTCACACATTTGCATCGCCCACGACAGCCCTTGTCCCTGTCACATCCACACTTCAGAAGCTCCATACATGACTTTGCTGCTGGTGAGAGTGTTAACCACACTGGTTGCCATGTTGAATTGGGGTCTTCTTTCTTTGTCCAACCATGCGAAGCTGGGGAAGGTAGTGTTGGCGATGGACTTAGGGATTGTCCCCAACAGAAGCCGGCCTGGTATACCGCCCGTTGTGTATGTTGGTACAGGGCATCAGATGTGGGTGGTATCAAATCGATGGAGCGAGCTTTCTGTGTGAAGAGTTCTTGACGGGCACTATTAGTTGTTTCACATATACTTGATCTGTCATACATGAGAACTACAAATCGTTCAATTATCGGCATACACACATTGATTTGCTCATCATCGGGGGTGTTGCTTAACACTTTAAATGCCTGAATTGCATCAGGAATTAACAATAATGTGTTCCATGCTGTCCGCTTCCCTTTGCCACCAAATGCAGACACCTGGTCACAACCAGTAAAAGCATGGAATGCTGGAAGAGCTTGGGCCATTTCTTCTTCAATATTTAATACCATAGTATGAATTGGTATATATCTCAGGGATTTTACAACACCAAATTCAACCCATAACTCATCCAATTCACATTTGCTGAACATTCATGCAGCTGTGACGACAACATCAGTGTCAACTGTTTTAATCATTGCCTTGCTCATTTCAGACTTGCCAACATGAGCAGCATGAAGTAGCAGCCTGGTGTCTGCCTCTTCATGTGTGCATGGTGCTATGAGATGTTTATTTGGTATTGTTGTTCCGACAACGTCATCTCTATGTGTGGAAAGGACACATTTTTCACACAAAACAGGCATGTGGCTGCATTCAGTTGCAAGAAATCGAATAACTCATTCTTGTTATCGTCATTTCTTAGGAATGCTTCCCAACTTGTTGGAATCATTGTTTCGGCCAATACCCTTCTACGAGCACCAAGTCCTCGTTTTTGTTTTGCCCTTCTTTCAAACTGTTTGAAATGTATCTGTCCCAGATAATATCAACTCTACATGTATTTGTTAATTGCCTTTGGATGTAAGGCAAGAACACATTAGCAGCATATTCCTGAAATGTGTTGCATTTCTGTGGTTTTAACATACTGATAATGGCAGCTCCATCAATCAACACAGCATCAACTGTTGGCTTATCAGAAGTTGTTTCAGGACAGTAGTTTTCTAGACATGGCATCAGATCAGACTTTTTTCCAGTGGGTAATTCACCAAACTGTGACAGCGAAGGAGGGTGGCTACTGTTTTCATGTGCAAAAAACTCACTAAGATCACCTTTCCGAACCTGACATGACACATACAGCCGCGAAAAGAGGGCACAGTTCTCTTTCAGCGATGAAACCTCAAGCTTCTGTTTTGTTGCTTTTCGTACTGAACGTCTACTGTTTTGTTTAATTGTATCAGCCACTGATTTTACTTGTGATTCAAGTCTTTCACGTACGTATGTATTGTATTGAGCTTTGCCTAATTCTGTTACAGTTTTGATGCTTTCAGCCACAGATTGATCAGCGATATCTCTTGTGTCAAGAACTAACAAATCATTTGATTTTTCAGCAAATGGGTTCCCGAGGTCATGTATTACAGATACCAACTCACTCACTTGTTGCTGAAACGTGACTTGAATACTTCTTGTTTGTTCATGATGTTTATTGCTCATCTGAGCTGCAGAAATACTGTTGGAATCTTCATATTTATGAATAAGCCTGGCTAATTCAGGACCACATAACATCCAACGTAATAACTGTGCCGGGTTTTCTGTTAAACCAACTGCCCCACCATCATCTTTTATCAATTTATTGTTTTGTTCATGTGCCTGATCCAGTGGAAGTGCAGAAAATCTCCTTGCTGTCTTCTTCAAACAAAAATGTCCCTTTTCAAATTCAGTTGCAACCACAGGAACATTCTTCTTGAGAAGTAACATGTCCTTGATATGTACTGGAATCCAGCGGGCATAATTATTGTGATCAAGTGCAAAGAACCATACACTATTTCTATCAGAGAGTTCACATATAATTGATAGTTTCCTTCTCTAAGCGAGCGAATGAAGGTGAAACTTGTAAGTTCTAGAGTTAAGATCAATGCCCAGAACAAAAACATGGGACTTTCATTCTGTCGTACATCAACCCACATTTCAAGACTCATTTCGGGGCCTATTTCATCTTTTGTAGCTTCAACATATTCATCATACTGTTGCTTCATGAGTACATACAGGGCAGCTGATGTCACTTGGTGTGCATGTCTGGTCCTAGAAATGTTTGTTGCCTTTAAAAATGAATCTGCAGTGCCAGGTGTAGCAATATTTGCTTGTGTGAGTACAGAACTCCATCCACTGTCTTGAAGTAAATCCCCGATTGTTTTCAAGGCTGCTAATTCAATATGGAGACCACCAAACATCACAACAAACATTTCCTCATCAAAATCATTTGGCCATGTCCACTGAATTTGTTTAGCAAGGGCAAATAATGGTTGATCTGCCGCCATTACTGGTATCTGGCCGGGATTTAAGTAAGACACTGTCTTCTTTACTATTGTATACTATAAAATAGTTTGATATTTAAATGCATCTATTAAGAAAAACATGCTTTATGTTCCACATTTCTAAAACAAATCATATCTTTGTGTTTTATTGATTGATTTTAGATATTTTCGCATACTTACATACTTACAGTCGGCCATTCTTACCCATTATCTTAGCTTAAATAGACAATTAAACAAATATTAATCTGTCATGTAAATTGATCTTAATACTTTATCTTTATTTATTACTTGAGTTTTCAGATTAATGTTAATATCAAGGACCAGTAAAGAGGACAAAACTAGAATAAACCGAAATTTTGTCTCCACAGGGAAAATGATAGTCACCTTAGAAACCATATTTGGTTGTCATGGTTACCAACTAGAATATCATAAGCATCATACAATGAAACAACATAAATTGGGCTTTCAATATATAAACATTGTTCACCTTTTTTCATCACATTGCTTCAATACCAGTGCTTATTCGTGGTGAAATCATTTTTTTTTTACTTTTTTTTAATTTGACCTTGATTTTGACCTTGACCTCGACTTATGATTATTTAGAAAACTATCACATTTTAATAACTAACTTATAACAAATAGGATTTAATAAAATTTTGTTTGAATAAAGTATAATGACGGCACTAATTTCATAAATAATCAAAGTCACCCAAATGGCAAATAATCGGCGGCCATCTTGGCGGCCATCTTGGATTATGGGAGAACCCTCGATCTGACGCTTGGGGTCTGGCTTGCAAAATATCCGCAAGACCTCATACTATCACCATACAAAGTGGCTCATTTCTAGAATTAATAGTGCAATTCTATGAAATATCCCCCAAAAAGACCCTCACTATTTGTCCCTGAAGCGGCGTGCGGCCAATCTATTCTGCACGCGCCGTTTTACCACACACTCTTCCTCTTCCGGTGTAAGCTGTAACAACATTCGGGTTAGTTTAAGAGAATGCATTTGTATTGGGTATAAATTAAACGTTTTTAATCCTATTACAAGTTTACATCGAAATTTCCGCTTACTCTATGAAAGATAGTAGTTCAAATTGTTTACATTTTGCTTATAAATCTGAAGAACTTCTTTACATTTTAATGTTTGTTTAAAGAAGTCGAAGCATTTCAACTTGATTTCAAATACTTTATGATTTTCCACGTTTCTACGCGGAACCCTTGTTAAAATGTTGAAAAAAATACCAATCCGGAAACGACTGACATACGGAATTCACATATTAAGACTAGAAAATGGGAAAAATCGAATTTTTCGTTTTGTATTTGTTGTCATAATTATGTATAGATGAATTGTACAATATAGGTCAAAACTGTTCGTAAGTCGACAGTTGATGTGGTGCGTTTTGGGGGTTTTAAATAAAGATTGTTGATATTGCAAAATTCTCAAAGAAAAATAGATTAGAGACTATGTACAATATCTGAATCGCAAAAAAATGAACTCATGGTGGTCAATTAATTTTGCTCAATTTGACAGAAATACCACTCGGAACTCCTCTGCTATTTCCCATTGAAAACAACCTCGGATGTATACCGGTATATGTAGCATTATAAGTAGTATATTTTTAAATAATAGTTTAAATTAAGAATAACCTGTTTTACGTGCATTTTGTTTTACTAAGTTTAAATTGATTGTCAGTGAAGTGTATAATTGCCTACAAAATTAAAATTCCCCATAGTAAAGTCCTTCGGATTAACTTCAACCGTGAAATCAATACGCGAACAACTCCAGCGTATATAGTTAAATGTAAAGAATTCTGACATTATAAAGCGGCCATATACATCCGAGGTTGTTTTCGATGGAAAATTGCTGAGGTGTTCCGAAAGACACAAATGCATACCACATCTTCCGGTGGAGGACTAAATTCCACTTTCAATTCCTGCTTTCCCTCCTTTAGCCGTTTTGTCTGAATGGAATATTTCAGTTCCTCTTTTATAAACGGCGTCAATCCGTTTTCTTGAAGCTGGCGTCGCGAGACGTCATCAACGTCCTCACTGTTCGAATCTGACAAAATGACGTCAGAAGTATAACTTGTATTTGTATATCCACACGCACCATTATAATTGAAGTATTTTCCGTCACTTTTCACAGAACTTTCGTCAGATCTGATGTCAATTGCTTTTTTGTGCTGCAATGTCCAACATTATCTGACGTCAAATAGTCAGTGTTTTCATCTGACTCCGAATTATCAAATAATCCACTAACAACGGTGGGTACCACTGACGGGACAACTTGCGTATGCTGTTCTTCCATTGTAACGTAAACGTTTATTTTGGAATTCTGCCGTTTGTACTGCATCGTTGAGCTGAAAGAAAACAGCTGTAAAATTAGACATGAGCAATTGTTTTTCTAAATATCAAAATATAACTGTAAGAAATGAGTGGCAACCGGAACGTTTTATTATAATAATTATAATAAAAATTATTATTATTATTGTTATTATTATTATAGAATATTTCAGAACCTATATGAGAAATCCTACTTAACAGTAGCATCTAGTTGTTTAGAAAAGCACACTCATATATATAAATGACTGATGTAAAACTATTTTACTGGGTTCCCAATTTATATTTCATCATATGCTTGGTAAAATGATCCCCATTCATTTTATTAATGAGAACGTGACTATGAGATTAACTTAATTATGTGATTAATTTGAACGTGCTTCTAAGACTGTTTATTACCTTTGTATTAACGTTGATGAAATAACGAGGACCTATTTCACAATTACTTGAAACGTCCTACTTTTTACAGGTGCTATTTATATCAGATCACGATGTTCAATGGCCTAGGGGACAAAATCAAAATTGTATCATACCTGATACATACCGGAGTTACTAACCTTGAATATGAAATAGTAGTGTCTGAATCAAACATGGGCGATAAGGGCCAATAGTTTTCGTTATGAGCTTGCGCAGGCACGATTTGTGTCATGTACTGTACTCCTCTTGATGCCTTTTTATGTTTTAGCTTCACATTCAAGTTCCTGTAGCTACATACGTATAAGTTCACGTGTATGTGGTGTACCTACAGGTATAAGTTCACGTCATGACTCGGCGTGTTACTACTGGTATAAGTACACGTATATGTCGTGTACCTACAGGTATAAATTCACGTATACGTAGTGAAACTATTAGTATAAGTTCACGTACATGGCGTGCACCTAAAGGCATACGTTAACGTACAAGACGTGTAGCTACAGGTATAAGTTCACGTACACGTCATGTACCTTCACGGGTATTATTTCAAGTACACGTCGTGTAGCTACAGGTATTATTTCACGTACACGGCGTGAAGCTACAGGTATAAGTTCATGTACACGGCGTGTAGCTACAGGTATAAGTTCACGTCAGTGACAAGGCGTGTAGCTACAGGTATAATTTCACGTCAGTGACAAGGCGTGTAGCTACAGGTATAATTTCATGTCAGTGACAAGGCGTGTAGCTTCAGGCATAGTTAAACGTCAGTGACACGGCGTGTAGCTACAGGTATAATTTCACGTCAGTGACAAGGCGTGTAGCTACAGGCATAATTTCACGTCAGTGACACGGCGTGTAGCTACAGGCATAATTTTACGTCAGTGACACGGCGTGTAGCTACAGGCATAATTTCACGTCAGTGACACGGCGTGTAGCTACAGGCATAATTTCACGTCAGTGACACGGCGTGTAGCTACAGGCATAATTTCACGTCGGTGACACGGCGTGTAGCTACAGGCATAATTTCACGTCAGTTACACGGCGTGTAGCTACAGGTATAATTTCACGTCAGTGACAAGGCGTGTAACTACAGGTATAAGTTCACGTTCACGGCGTGTGGCAGGTATAATTTCACGTCAGTGACACGGCGTGTAGCAACAGGTATAAGTTCACGTACACGTCGTGTAGCTACAGGTATAATTTCACGTTCACGGCATTGGTCTGCTAGCCGGTGAATGTAAGATTCACATTGATCCCACTGTCCAGCCTGTGGTGCATCCCCCAAGAAAGGTCCCTATAGCATTACAAGAAAAAGTCAAGGATGAGTTACTCCGCATGGAGTCATTAGGTGTCATCGAAAAGGTCAATGAACCCACTGACTGGGTTAGTTCAATGGTCGTTGCCGAAAAAGCCAATGGCAAAATTCGTATATGTCTGGATCCGCGTGACTTAAATAAGGCCATTCAACGTCCACACTACCCTTTAAGAACTCTGGATGATATATTGTCTCAGCTTTCAGGCGCAAAGTACTTCACAAAGCTTGATGCTAGGAGTGGTTATTGGGCATTGAAACTTGAGAGAGAGTCATCGTTCCTTACATGTTTTAACACCTTATATGGAAGGTACCGATATGTCCGAGTTCCCTTTGGTCTGAAGTCAGGCGGTGATCTTTTTGTGCAAAAGATTGATGCTTGTCTTGAAGGTCTAAGTGGCGTAGCTGTCATCGTGGATGACATACTAGTGTATGGGTCATCTAGAGAGGAACATGACTCCAATCTTAGAGCAGTCCTAAAGAGGTCTCATGATGAAGGAATTCGTTTTAACGAAACCAAACTCGAGGTCGGGGTATCAGAAGTAGACTACTTTGGTCACATTCTCACATCAGATGGTTTGAAAAAATCAACCTCAAAGACAGAGGCTATACAGAAAATGAAGCCACCCAAAAATAAATCAGAACTTGAAACCATATTAGGTATGATAAACTATCTGTCTAGATTTGCCCCAAACTTGGCAGATGTAACAGCCCCTCTGAGACAATTACTGTCTAAAGAAGTTGAATTCTGTTGGGAAACTGCACAAAGTGATGCATTTGACAAAATGAAACAAATCATCACAGACCCGAATCAGGTTTTATCCTATTATGACAAAAGCAAGCCATTAACATTTCAAGTTGATGCCTCCAAGTTTGGTCTCGGAGCAACAATAATGCAAGACGGGAAGCCACTTGCATATGCATCAAAATCACTCACACAAACTGAGGTCAATTACGCACAAATTGAGAAGGAAATGTTTGCTATTTTGTTCGGCTGCAAGCGGTTCCACCATTTTGTTTATGGTCACAAAGTCAACGTGCAAACTGATCATTTGCCGTTAGTTTCTATTTTCAAAAAATCAATAAACACAGCTCCTGCACGATTGCAGCGTATGCTACTACAGCTACAGAAATATGATCTTGACATCAAACATTATCCATCCAAACAAGTACCAGTTGCAGACACACTGAGCAGGAACTTTCTAAATGAAACGTTCCCTGAATTGTCACAAGGCATGGACATGCAGGTACATATGGTTATCTCTCATTTACCTGTATCTGACAGAAAATTGAATGAATTGAAGGACAAAACAAGTCAAGATGAGACTTCAGTATTGTTGAAACAGACTATACTTCAAGGTTGGCCAACCTCTAGAAAAATGTGTCCGTCCCAGATATTGCCCTGCCCTTCTGGAATTTCCGTGATGAGTTAACTTCTATTGATGGGTTAGTCATGAAAGGAAATAAAATAATCATCCCCAAATCAATGCAGTCTCAGATGCTTGAACTCATTCACACAGGTCACATGGGAGTTGAGAAATGTCTCAGAAGGGCCCGGGATGTTATGTTTTGGCCAGGAATATCGGCTGATATTACCAATCTCGTGTTAAAATGCAACACATGTATAAAACACAGAAACTCAAACCCAAAAGAACCATTAATTCCCCTTGAGATTCCTGATTATCCATGGCAAATTATAGGCACTGATCTATTCACCTGGGAAAACAGGAACTATCTTCTGATAGTGGATTACTATAGCAGGTATTTTGAGGTCAAGGAATTGCCCAATATGAAAAGCACCACGGTCATAAACAGAATGAAAGGCATAATGGCCAGATGGGGAATTAGTGAGAAGGTTATATCTGATGGTGGTCCCTGTTATATCTCTCAGGAGTTCGCTGATTTTGCAAAAGAATGGGATTTCAATCACCAGACAATTAGTCCCTATCACAGTCAATCAAACGGTCTAGCTGAGAAATATGTGTCAGTTTGTAAGAAACTCCTTACAAAGGCTAAGGACGCTGGGCGTGATCCTTTTATTGGCATATTAGAATACCGGACCACCCCTCTTGAGTCAGGGTATTCCCCTGCGCAGTTAAACATGGGCAGACAATTGCGCTCTATCCTCCCAACATCTAAGGAAAATCTGATGCCCAAGGTGATATCTCCTAATTTAGTCAGGCAGGGTATTCAAGGTAGCAAACAGAAGGGGAAGAAATATTATGACAGACAAGCAAGGTCACTAGAGCCCTTAACATATGGAGAAAATACAATGATCCAACAATTAAATAAAACTTGGAGACCAGCCACTGTAGTTGACAAGTTAAATGAAAGATCATACACTGTTCAGTGCCCAGATGGGTCTATGTACACATGAAATAGGCGGGATCTATTAAAGACCAATGAGCCCTGCCATGGTCAATTTGCAGAGCCAGAAATACAGGAAATGCCTTTAGGTCAAACACCTACCCAGTCTGACATCAAAGATTCGGAAAGCCCTCTAATTGGCAGTACTTCCTCTCCATGTATCAATCACAATCTGTACGTGACCAGGTCAGGAAGGGCCGTAAAACCAAAAGTAATTGAATCCATGTGATGTTCATTTCGCTTGTAAACTGATTGAATCACTTATCTAAATTAGTTGTTTAATGTTTAAATTAGTCTGACAACCTTTAATAAATTTCCGATGAAATTCAAATCCTGCTATTATAACCCTAACATTGAATAACTCCTTCTCTTTTTCCTCTATAAATAAATATAAATAATTTGATATCAAATCACATTTATATTTATTGATAATATCTTTTGTTTGTAAAGAAGGGAGATGTAACATTATACGGCAATGAATTAATTCCTCCCGCTATTTATAGTTCACCTTGTATGATAAGGCCAGCCAGCCAACACAGGCGGTCAGTTTATCTCTAGCAGTCAGAGCTGTACCATGCTCACCAATATCATATGTATCAATAATAAATAGTTAGAACACATGCAGTCGTTCTTCATAACATAACAGAAATGAGTGGCAACCGGAACGTTTTATTATAATAAAAATTATTAATATTATTATTATTATTATTATTATTATTATTATTATTATAGAATATTTCAGAACCTATATGAGAAATCCTACTTAACAGTAGCATCTAGTTGTTTAGAAAAGCACACTCATATATATAAAATAGTTTTACATCAGTCATATATATATATATATGACTGATGTAAAACTATTTTACTGGGTTCCCAATTTATATTTCATCATATGCTTGGTAAAATGATCCCCATTCATTTGATTAATGAGAACGTGACTATGAGATTAACTTAATTATGTGATTAATTTGAACATGCTTCTAAGCCTGTTTAATAATTTTGTATTAACGTTGATGAAATAACGAGGACCTATTTCACAATTACTTGAAACGTCCTACTTTTTACAGGTGCCATTTATATCAGATCACGATGTTCAATGGCCTAGGGGACAAAATCAAAATTGTATCATACCTGATACATACCGGAGTTACTAACCTTGAATATGAAATAGTAGTGTCTGAAACAAACATGGGCGATAAGGGCCAATAGTTTTCGTTATGAGCTTGCGCAGGAACGATTTATGTCATGTACTGTACTCCTCTTGATGCCTTTTTATGTTTTAGCTTCACATTCAAGTTCCTGTAGCTACATACGTATAAGTTCACGTGTATGTGGTGTACCTACAGGTATAAGTTCACGTCATGACTCGGCGTGTTACTACTGGTATAAGTACACGTATATGTCGTGTACCTACAGGTATAAATTCACGTATACGTAGTGAAACTATTAGTATAAGTTCACGTACATGGCGTGCACCTTAAGGCATAAGTTAACGTACAAGACGTGTAGCTACAGGTATAAGTTCACGTACACGTCATGTACCTTCACGGGTATTATTTCAAGTACACGTCGTGTAGCTACAGGTATTATTTCACGTACACGGCGTGTAGCTACAGGTATAAGTTCATGTACACGGCGTGTAGCTACAGGTATAAGTTCACGTCAGTGACACGGCGTGTAGCTACAGGTATAATTTCACGTCAGTGACAAGGCGTGTAGCTACAGGTATAATTTCATGTCAGTGACAAGGCGTGTAGCTACAGGCATAGTTAAACGTCAGTGACACGGGGTGTAGCTACAGGTATAATTTCACGTCAGTGACAAGGCGTGTAGCTACAGGCATAATTTCACGTCAGTGACACGGCATGTAGCTACAGGCATAATTTCACGTCAGTGACACGGCGTGTAGCTACAGGCATAATTTCACGTTAGTGACACGGCGTGTAGCTACAGGCATAATTTCACGTCAGTGACACGGCGTGTAGCTACAGGTATAATTTCACGTCAGTTACACGGCGTGTAGCTACAGGTATAATTTCACGTCAGTGACAAGGCGTGTAACTACAGGTATAAGTTCACGTTCACGGCGTGTGGCAGGTATAATTTCACGTCAGTGACACGGCGTGTAGCTACAGGTATAAGTTCACGTACACGGCGTGTAGCTACAGGTATAATTTCACGTTCACGGCGTGTGGCTACAGGTATAATTTCACGTCAGTGACACGGCGTGTAGCTACAGGTATAAGTTCACGTACACGGCGTGTAGCTACAGGTAACATGTAATAATGGAGGTCTAGGTTAGCTAGGTTGTCCGGTTAGTGATGTAGTTAGCACACTCGCTTCTCACGTAAGCAATCCTGGTTCGATTGCCAGCATGGGCGCATGTGAGTTTGGTTTGTGGTCACCCTTGTTAGACAAATTTCCTCCGGATCTCCGGTTTCCCACACATATCAAGACCACACTCTCGCACGAGAGTGATTAATATAACGTTGTAATAACTTGTTTCAAATTCGTTGTAAAATAAATTAATTTAAACAACTCACTCCCACAAGAACACAACATGTATTAAATCCTCCGCTCGTGCAGAATTTAATACAGCTGTTCTCATAAATGAGCAAAATATTCCACCCAAACAAAGTGAAAATAGGACTTAAAGCTGCACTCTCACAGATTTACAGTTTTCACAACTTTTTTATTTTTTGTCTTGGAATGAGCAATTTTTTGCGTAAATATCAGCAAACCAGTGATATAAGACTGCTGACAAAAGACCAGATAGCAGATTTTCATATTTCCGTTCGAAAACTAATGTTTAATGGTGGTTTAAAAAAAAATGCACAAAACATCAATTTTTGACCTTAAATATAAAAATCTGCGATCTATTTTTTCGCCAGCAGTCATTTATAACTGGTTTCCATGCATTGTCACAAGAATTGCCTCGTTCCAAGAAAAAAAATCAAAAAGTTGTCAAAACGTTCAATCTGTGAGAGTGCAGCTTTAAAATATCAGTAAGCAAATGTTGGTCGTTTATATAAAAAATAACACTCTATGGTGTGTATTTTTTATTTTATTTTGAAAAAGTGTAACAACAAATACATAAATAAGCGCGTTTGTATAAATTTGCGTTAACAAAGTAGAAATAATGCCAGTTTTAAATACTTTCAAATGATATGGCGAACATATCTGTGCGTTAACAAAGTAGAAATGATGCCGATTTTAAATACATGTGTACTAACAAATGATATGGCGAATATATATTTCAACATTCTCAACATGCCGTTTCTGTTCTTAACAATACATAGTAATTTGATTTTATATGTTAATTTGGAAATAAATTTGACTAAGTTAATGACTAATTCATTCATCATGTAATCACTAAAAGGCTGGGCAGGTCAACATTATAAAACATTCTGTATATTTCAGTTTCGAAACGTTTATAAATGTTTGTTTACTTATTTCACAACCATAACCATAATATACAGGTAAGATAGGTCGTCGGGATATAAATATATATATGTTCAGTATTCATTTGAAGTAGAGTGTGTTTGAATATCCTTTTTTCACTGACTGAAACCGTCGCCATTTTGTCTACACGAATTTCCTGAATACCGACGTGTCTCAAAAGATGAGAAAAATAGGTAAAAAGCAGATGACTGGCAAAAGAAATTATGGTAGGTATGTCGGGACATCGAAAATAAGATTTTTTTATAACGCCATAAATGCAATTTCAGGGAAAACCGTGATGACGTGTTGCTGTCATCAGCTGCTTCGAGGTAAAATGTTGACATCTGTTTCTAAAAATAGTTGACAGTGTTCACATGTTGTCAAGAGTTCGAAGTTGACGCATAGAAATGCGCGGGAAACTGTAGCGGGCAGACGGCCATGTGTTGATCAAGCGCCTGGCGGAATTCGTCCCTTTCCTTTCGTACCTGCGACAGTTCGTACCTCAAATCTGTCTGAATGCTTTCTAGTCTATGACACTCCTGAAAACATGGAAATGATTTCATAAGATATAATGCGAATACAAATACAAATTCATGTATATTATTATGCAATGGGTATTTTATGTGTCGCATAAAAATCCAACACATTAATTTAGCCCTACGGTTTTTAAGAAGCAGTACTTCGAGGTCAATAACGCTACAGTCAAAGCAGATGAAATGCGAAAATAAATGAACATTCTTTTATAAAGTCAATGTTTTATTGTAAGTACCGGTAATACCAAAATGTATATTAATAATTAATTAGAAAAAAAACAAAATTTATTGATTGTTTATCAAATTTACCTTTTGTAAAGTGTGGGCTCTGTCTTTCTGTTTGTCCCGGAAGCGGCGCGCGGCCATTCTATTCTGCACGCGCCGTTTTACCACACGCTCTTCCTCTTCTGGTGTAAGCTGTAACAACATCCGGGTTAGTTAAAGAGGATGCATTTGTATTGGATAGACATTAAATGTTATTTGTCGTATAAGAAGTTAACATCGAATTTTCCGCTTCCTCTATGAAAGATAGGAGTTCAAATGGTTTACATTTTGCTTATAATTCTGACGAACTTATTTTACATTTTAATATATGTTTTAACATGTCGAACCATTTTAACTTGATTTCAAATACTTTATGATTTTTCACGTTTCTACGAGAAACACTCGTAAAAATATTGAAAAAATACCAATCCGGAAACGACTGACATACGGAATTCACATATTAAGACTAGAAAATGGGAAATATCGAATTTTTCGTTTTGTATTTGTTGTCATAATTATGTATAGATGAATTGTATAATATAGGTCAAATCTGTTTGTAAGTCGACAGTTGATGTGTGTGTTTTGGGTTTATTTATAAAGATTGTTGATATTGCAAAATTCTCAAAGAAAAAATGATTCCAAAACATAACGTCTAATTATAGACTATGTACAATATCTGAATCGCAAATAATGAATTAATGGTGGTTAATTAATTTTGCTCCATTTGACAGAAATACTATTCGGAAATCCTCGGTTATTTCCCATTGAAAACAACCTCTGATGTATGCCGGTACAGCATTAGAAGTAGTTCGTAAAAGTTCAAGTTATAATTTGAGTTAATTGTAACGTGCGACGTCAAAGACGCAACAGATCCATTCAGGGAAAAGCCTACTTGACCATAAAGGGGTCCACTGGTCTTTATATACAGTAAATTCTCAATCCACACGGAGCCCGGGCTTTGATTATTTGCATATTACCGAACAAATACATCAACGTTCTATGAACGTACTTCCGTCTATAACGGAATGTTATACTATGAATACACATCCGCCTACAGCCTTCAGAATTTAGCGTTTTAACTTGTATTTTATGTTCACTAAGTTCAAATCGATTGTCAGTGAAGTGTACTATTGCATAAATAATTAAAATTCCCCATAGTAAAATCATCCGGTTTAACTGCTGTAGTGAACTCACTACGCGATCTACATCAGCGTAGTTTAATACAGAGAATTCTGACATAATAAGGCGGTCATATACATCCGAGGTTGTTTTCGATGGAAAATTGCTGAGGTGTTCCGAATGACACAAATGCATACCACATCTTCCGGTGGGGGACTAAATGTCACTTTCAATTCCTGCTTTCCCTCTTTTAACCGTTTTGTCTGAATGGAATATTTCAGTTCCTCTTTAATAAACGGCGTCAATCCGTTTTCTTGAAGCTGGCGTCGCGAGACGTCATCAGCGTCCTCACTGTTCGAATCTGACAAAATGACGTCAGAGTTATAACTTGTATTTGTATATCCACATGCACCATTAGAATTTAAGTATTTTCCGTCACTGTTCACAGAACTTGCATCAGATCTAATGTCAGTTGCGTTAATTGTGCTGCAATGTCCAACATTATCTGACGTTGAATAGTCACTGTTTTCATCTGACTCTGAAATATCAAATAATCCGCTAACAACGGTGGGTACCACTGACGGAACAACCTGCGTATGCTGTTCATCCATTGTAACGTAAACGTTTATTTTGGAATTCTGCCGTTTGTACTGCATCGTTGAGCTGAAAGAAAACAGCTGTAAAATTAGACATGAGCAATTGTTTTTCTAAATATCAAAATATAACTACATAAGAAATGAGGCGAAACCGGTACGTTTTATTATAACTACTTCTTCTTCTTCTTATTATTATTATTATTCTTATTATTATTTGTATTATTTGTATTATTATTATTAAATAATAATAATAATAATAATAATAATAATAATAATTATTATTATTATTATTATTATTATTATTATTATTATTATTATTATTATATTATTATTATTATTATTATTATTATTATTATTATTATTATTATATAAGTATTATTATTATTATTATTATTATTATTATTATTATTATTATTCCAGAAAATATATGATTAAAATCCTACTTTACAGTAGCATCTAGTTGATTTGAAATAATACAGACGCTTAATGTATATATCATACTGATGTAGAAATATTTTACTGGATTCCCAATATATATTTTCCATTGCTTGTTAAAATAATCCCCATTTATCTGATTAATTAGAACGTGACTGTGCGAAATGATTAATAAAAACGTGCTTGTTGTGTTTATTACCTTCGAAACGTTGATTAAATAACTAGGAAGTATTTCACAATTAGCATCAGGGGCGTAGCCACGCTATAGTGAATGTTACGCACGAACGGGGGCGGGTGTTGGAGAGGGAATATCCCTGTAGCCAGGGGGAAAAGGAAAATGGAACTACCGTGTTAAGCTCTGACGTGTATTTGGAGAGATCTATAGGTTCGAGGCCGCCGACTTTGTAGTTATCAAGTGATTGATTTAGGTTCAGTAAGCTATCTAGCACAGAGAAGCAACGCTTACTTTTGCCGATCTTCCTTTCATTCTGATATCAGTTTTTAGCTTAGCCTTCGACTTTGATGCCATTTTTGGCCATATTTATTTGTTTATATTTCAAATCGATGTTACGCACATGCGTAAATGCGTAACGCAGGCTACGCCCCTGAGCATGTACTTAAGACGTCCTACTTTGTACAGGTCAATTGGCTATTTATATCGGATCACGATATCGAAGACATTGAGTAAGGGGACAAAACTCAAAATTGTATCATACCTGATATATACCGGAGTTACTTACCTTATAAAACTCGATTAGAGCGCGTAATGTTTATTGTCATTTAAAGGTAAACCTGTCGACCACGCATAGCTAAATTTGCACCGCATCCAAATATAATTGACTTTTCAGCTAATAGCCTCATAGCAAGCATGTAATTTTAGAAGTATTAAAATAAATAAATAAATAATGATATAGTCATAGATGTTACAGAGCGAATACTCTCCAATATGACCTTGCGGAAGCACGTATTATGCCATATATATGATCCCTTGTTATGATTTAGCTACGTATTCAAGTTCAAACTTCGTGTAGCTACAGGTATAAGTTCACGTCAACGTCCTGTAGCTTATTCATACAGGTATAAGTTCACGTACACGTCGTGTAGCTGCAGTTATAAGTTCACGTCCACGTCCTGTAGCTACAGCTAGGTATAAGTTCACGTACAGGGCGTGTAGCTACAGGTATAAGTTCACGTACACGGCTAGTAGCTACAGGTATAAGTTCACGTACACGGCTAGTAGCTACATGTATAAGTTCACGTACACTAGTGTACTGCGTGTAGCTACATGTATAAGTACACGTACACTGCATGTAGCTACATGTATAAGTACACGTACACTGCTTGTAGCTACGTGTATAAGTTTACGTACACGGCGTGTGACTACAGGTATAAGTACACGTACACGGCGTGTAGCTACAGGTATAAGTACACGTACACGGCGTGTAGCTACAGGTATAAGGTTACGTACACGGCGTGTAGCTACAGGTATAAGTTCACGTACACGGCGTGTAGCTAAAGGTATAAGGTTACGTACACGGCGTGTAGCTACAGGTATAAGTTCACGTGCACGGCGTGTAGCTACAGGTATAAGTACACATACACGGCGTGTAGCTACAGGTATAAGTTCACGTACACGGCGTGTAGCTACAGGTATAAGTACACATACACGGCGTGTAGCTACAGGTATAAGTTCACGTACACGGCGTGTAGCTACAGGTATAAGTTCACGTACACCGTCGTGTAGCTACATGTAAAAGTTCACGTAATCGTCATGTTGATAAAAACACATGTGTTAAAAACCCTTCATTTACCCGTTGGGAGATTATTTAACTTTCTAGAAACAGGAAAGGTAAACGGTAATATTTAACGACCGAAAGACCAGCTCTATTTCGTTCTCCCAACCTTTCCCCCTCTTACCCCACCCCACACACAACTTCACCACCATCAGCATCAAAACGTAAACGGAGGACACCCCCGCCAGTCGCCGGCCCGTGAGTAGATGAATTTTCCCCCCCTCCCCCATGGGTATGAGATATTGGTTGCGCGCCGTGACTTTGATCGAACTGGAGAACTGGGCTAGTACCACTCCATAAAATTTGCGATATAGGTGGTAATGTTGTTCAGTGGCATAATCACTAGCGGATTGGGGGGGGGGGGGTCTTCCTCACCCCCTGCCAACACTTTAAACCAAATAAATTTCGTTTCTGAGGGAGGGCGAAAGGCAAAAGGGAACGCCCCTAAGTTACGCCCCCTCTGACGTCGAATCCTTGGGCCGCCCCTGATGATGGTGTTTAAACCTCTACAATCACGTTTAGAGACCATTTTTTCGGAAGCGGGAGGGACAGCTAATGTACAGCTGCAGATCTAAAGTTTAAAATATGGATATGTGTAGACTTTTCTGCAGAGTCAAAACAAATTGAAATTCATATTATACTAGATATAGAATGCCATGTACATATTTTATAAATATGTTTTATGATTGTTAGTAAGCATAATAAATAATAATGCAATTATTAAATATAAGTAAAGTTTATTCCCTTTCTATATTTAGAAATATTCGGGTAGGTATATATAAATTGTCATCTTAAAAAAAAAGAATTCATTTTAACTATGACTCTGCAGAGAAGTGCTTCTAAAAATAGAAATCTAAAAATAATATTTCTGTGTTAAAAATCGGACGCATGCGCTTTGATACATCCGGAAGTACTGATGAGAAATCCTGTTACTCGGATAGTAAAGTTGTGAATTATATGATTTTGAGGTGAATTTTAAACGTATATTTGATTTAAAACGGCATCCATTAGTCTCAAACAAAAGGTACCCACCTGGCCTTGATTAATGGTTACGTACCAACCGGTAAAATTAAGTTTTTCATCTTGCCAACTTACTAAAATGGCGGATAAGTTTTCTCTTCCGGTTTAAAATTTTGCATGATTTTCCAGCTGTTTCTTGCAGTTAAGTGATGAAAATGTATACTAATTTGTTGGGAGATTTATACACTCGGAGCGTATGAAATTTAATTACTTGTTCTTGTTACTCTTCAAATTTATAAACATATTCTGCTAACAGTTGAACTTGTTTGTATTGTCTATTGTTGTCAGTAGACACACCTTTAATTAAAGTGTGTGTTGTTAAGAACCAGGTGCCTGGTTAGCTAAGTTGGTAAGAGTGCCATGCTAGTGTTTTGACAGTCATGGGTTCGAGCACGACACAGGTTAACTTAAGTATTGGCAGCGGAAAATTGGAAGGAATGCCGCTGTCTGCCTTTAAAGGGTTAATGGTGGAGGAGTGTAGTGTGTGTGGGTTAGCTACAATAATGAGCGATCAGGGATACTTTTTTTATTATTTTGACATTTCTTATGTATCCCTGTTACGCTACAACTCTCTACCATTTAACAACGGGCGAAATGATATACTGAAATAATATGCATTGATGTTGAAAAATAATGACAAAGTTGTTCAATTTTTATCCGACTGTGATCTGAACTGGATTAAATTTATCATTAGAGTTGTTATTTTCACATTAATATATTATGGGTCACAAATACCGTTATACATGTACACAACCAGTCAGATTTGTCCCAGATTTACCGATATCGGGATACTTGATAAACAGTCGACACTTGTAAGTGTTTTATGATAACTTAACATGTTTTTTGGCATACTGACATAACTTAATATGTGTTTAATAGTAGGCAATAATATTTTTGTATAAATTTGAATTTATAACGGAGATAATTTCAAAATTGTGGCCGCGAGGATTCTCTGCGCAAGGACCGCTTGCTACTTTTTGCTGGGATGGTGGACGTCACGAGTCTGCCATATTAAAAAAAATCGTCAAAAGACTCGTTGACGGCCATTTAGGTGGACTAGTGTGTGGGTAAGAACCAGCAACCCGGTCAGCTCAAGTGATTAAAGTGCAGTGTTTCAGCGGTCGTGGGTTTGAGCCCAACACCTACACACTTTTCCTACCAGGATTACTTTATAATCAAGGCTTGATGTGATTTGGAACTCAAAATATTATTGTTTACTACTAATGCAGTCATCGAACTTAGACTTTTGGATGAACAAGTCTGAACTCTTATTTTATTGCATGGAATCATATTTATGAACAAGCCCTGCTATATAAAATTCAGAATTTGAGCAAACCCGGAAGACATTTTACCAGAGCAGGGCTTGCGGGCTTGTGCTAATTTCGACCACTGCTAATAGTAATAGTAATCATAACTGTCTTTGTCAAATCTGGTAAACATTTAAAGTGATTGTGTCAAGTGAACAGAAGATAAAGAAGGATACAGCCCATTCCCAATATGAACCAGTTTAAAAGACTAAACAGCCCAGATTGGTAGATGATACAATACAGAAAGTTTGATATAAGCAGACCATACTTAAATTTTTGTCTATCTGGGAACATGTCCTGGTCCGCAGATTAAGGCGGCATCAAATAGTCAGATGTCATCCTTAATGTCAAACAATCTGGGCTGGACAGTCCTCCAATTTTGGCAATTGCAGGCATGGGCTGTATCTTCTGTATACTTTCACAATACAAGGTGTCTTGGTTTCCATTACAATTGGCAAACTTCAATCATACAACATTGGCCTATGTCTAATTAAGCCTCAGCTTAAGCATTTGTCAGATAAGTTATTAAACATCCGTATACTGCCATTAGAAACATTATTGAAGTATGGTTTGCCAGTATCGAGGCCTGCGTCCCCCATTGTAGCAATGCTATTGAAATTTCAATATTTTTTTAACAATTACAGAAGCTGCCAATAATACAGAATGCAGACAATCAAGTGTGTGGTGGTCGGTGATGGAGCTGTGGGTAAAACCTGCCTGCTCATCTCTTATACAACAAACAAATTCCCCTCAGAATATGTGCCTACAGTAAGTAAATTGTGTAACTCAATTCAATTGAAATAAAAAGCTGAGCTGTGCATGCATGCTGTCAGATGAAAGATGGATCTAAAGTGAATTTAAGCAATTTGTGATAATAACAAATCACAGACTAGACTATAGTAAAAGTTCAGCTAACTCCTCCATTCGCAGAAAAAAAATCTTATTAATTCTCCTAACCAGAGATATAACTTAACTTTTCTGGACCACTAGCCAGCTGGGTCGTAGCTTTTTCAATTAACGAGCCCAACATCAAACCCACGAGCCCAACATTTTGTTTACACATTTTTTACGTCCAATTAAAATCACAGACTCACCCTTTGTTTATTCAAGGGAATGACAGGTTCAAAACATTACAAATAAGTTGTCATATGCAGCTTTGTTAAGGTTCTCAAATGTTTGCTGCCTCACAATTTTTAAAAAGCTTTTCTTTACCTTTTGGAATAGCAAGGGACCTTTTGTGTGTATCACTAGTTTCAGGTTTTAGTACCGTATTTTCTCGACTATAAGGCGATTCGCTTATAAGACGGCCCCCTAACTTTGCCCATGAAATCTGGTGCTTTTTGTTTCGACTCGCTTATAAGACGGGGTCAATTTTTAAGCAAATCTAAAATGCTAAAATTCTTCCTAATGTGTAAAAATGTTCAAGCTCAACGGACAATTATCGACTTTCGCGGTAACTGTTTTTATTTTACTCAAAGAAAATGGTGGTCAACTGTGAGCTCTCTATTTGGAGGTAGGTTAAAAATGAGTACATAAGTTTGCAGGACAGGTCGTTACTTATCGAAATTGTAATAATTAATCAATAACAACATATGTTTGTTTTAGTTTATTTTTTTATTGAAGACACCAATGAAGTTCTTCGGCAAAATAAATGGCTTCAATAACATAACTGCGAAAAGCCGAGGCATGAATAGGTGTTTGTTTAGCAATATTGCTTTAGGCAATATTGTCCCTTGATTGGCGACGAACATAAAGGATTCATATTCGCATTGTCATTTGTTTGCTTAATCAAATTGACAGTTAGGTACCTACATCATATCAAGATTCCAATTTATTGATATGATATATCTGTCAAACTAATTATACTGACACGCGCCATGAGAAAAAATGCAGATATAACGGTACACTGTGTGACGTCAGAGCGCGGTGAAGAGATTTCGTGTTGTTGTTTACTTAATTGCCCCATACTTATATCAGCAGACGATAGACTGGATAGAGGAATACCCTATGTAAAATTTAACTGATTTTGACTTGAATCTTTTTTTAATATTTTATCGACTCGCTTATATAAATAAAACTTTGGGGGTAAAAATCGGGACCCAATTTCCCCGTCTTATAGTCGAGAAAATACAGTACTGTTAAGTTTATACAATTCAAAGAAATGACAAAAATATTTTGCAAAACCGGCAGACGTACTCAAAACTAACCAAACCATGATCGTATTGGACGGCCATGGGCGTTAGTTCCCCCATTTAAGCGAGTATTTAACATTGGCCGTTTATTTTTTTCATATTCTTCAAAATGCTTTTGTTATTTGGCCTTGCAAGCTTCGTAACACTGTCAAGAAATTTCCACATAAGTTTACATGGGCGTAGCCATATTGGATTTTTCTGATGCATGATTGGCTATCGCAATTATTATTTATTATTATGAAAATTGAACTCATTCCTGTAAACAATATATTTCTTGACTCAGGTCATTGATGTTCTAGAACATCTTTTTTGTTTGCTTGATTTATATTTTGGTAAATAATGTTTGTTTTTTATTTCGAATGCTAAATTTGGCATGAAGTATAATATCATCCTTGGCACCCGAGCGTATCATAACCTATACAATACCCTGGGTAAATCAGCTGTAAAAATCTCGTACTCATGAATAATTAATAAGGTGCAATCCAGACGCTTGATTGGTCACATGAGACACGCGTCATGCGGTGCGGAAATGGCCCAGAAGTTACGGATGTTATCTTGGTTCGAAACAATCCAGTGAGATCATGGCTTACAAATCGTTTCTATAATAGGCAGGATTTTGTGAAATATGCCGATAGCTCTTCACAAAGGAGATTCTTTCCTTTTTATTATTGGCTATTTTTTTATTATTGGCTATTTCATTGGTCTGAAAATGCTTATGAATATTCAAGATTTACACAATTTCGCTAGCCAATTTGCCCAGCGTATCATACAGGTTATGATACGCTGGGGTGCCGGGGATGGAATAACATGTGGTATAAACTATTTTGTAATTGTATGTATATTAAAATGAATTTATTGTATTTACTTTGTTTTCCCGCCATAGGTGTTTGACAACTATGCTGTGACAGTGATGATTGGCGGAGAGCCGTACACACTCGGACTGTTCGACACAGCCGGACAGGAAGATTACGACAGACTTCGGCCGCTCAGCTATCCACAAACAGATGTTTTCCTAGTCTGTTTCTCAGTCGTCTCCCCTTCATCATTTGAAAATGTTAAAGAAAAGGTAATCAAAATCTCTCATGCGCCCTGATAGAAATGATCAGTGGTCAAAATTAAACCAAGCCCTGCACTATTAAAATGTTTTCTGGGCTTGCTCAAGTTTTATATAGCAGGGCTCGTTAAAAAAAATGATGCCAAGAATATGGGCTTGTTCATTCATAGTCTAATTTTGAATACTGAAAAAGAAGAATTTTTTGGCAGAATACAATTGATATAAAACTGCAGTAACAATAATTATTAATTATTATTATGCAGTCAGGGTTTCCATTTAAGAAAGTTTTCAAGTATATTTCTCCCTAAAAATAGGCTGAAACTTCCAGAATAAAATTTGCAAAAGTACAGATATCTTGATAATTTTTGGTTTTACTTTTAAAGATTAAAGAGTACAAAATACCAAAGCCTGGTGTCAATGTTACTTTTTTGGCCACATTTTCAATAAGTCTTGAATTAAAATGAATTGTTAGAATATGTTTTGTGGAATTTTACCGAACTAGATGCATTTTTTAGCTCAACTGTTAGAGGAATAAGGAGAGCCATACAATTCACCATAGCGTCATATATAATCTATAAGGTTTTGCATATATGGACACATATGTTAATATCTCAGCAACTACTTGATGTATTGCTTTGAAACTTTATACAATGGTACTCAACCATCCAGCGTATTTAAACTACTAAGTAACATACATAAAATTCAAAATATGGCCCTTTATTCAGCTTAGACGTTCTGATGTAAGTTTTGCATAAAAGTTAAAAATGATATTTAAATCAATATCTAATCAAATATAACATGTTTTTCATTGAAACTTGAGAAATGTTTTAACCAGAAATGAAAAAGGGCAGCGTGGGCCTGAAAAGGGGCAGGGTGCTTTCTCAAAAGTGAAAAAAATGTGCTCTATCTCCAAAAAGCATCTAAAATGAAAACAAAACAAAAGACATTTGAGACAATCAGAATGATCTTAAGTTATAAATGAGCTGTTAAAACATTTAAGTGCAGGGAGTGGGGAGCGAATCTTATTTTGGTACGATCAGGATAGGGTACGAATGTCACATTCAGATTTGCTGTTATTTACTCTTCATTTGTTTAATATTTTTAGCTCACCTGTCACATAGTGACAAGGTGAGCTTTTGTGATCACAATTTGTCCGGCGTCCGTCCGTCCGTAAACTTTTACTTTAAACCACATCTCCTCATAAACCGCTTAGCCAATTTCATCCAAACTTCACAGGAATGTTCCTTGGGTGGTCCCCTTTGAAAATTGTTCAAAGAATTGAATTCCATGCAGAACTCTGGTTGCCATGGCAATGGAAAGGAAAAACTTTAAAAATCTTCTTCTCCCAAACCACAAGGCATAGGCCGTTGATATATGGTAGGTAGGATCACCAAATGGTTCTCTACCAAGTTTGTTCAAATTATGGCCCTTGGGTCAAAATTGGCCCCGCCCCGGGGGGTCATGGGTTTTCTCTATATGTTTATAGTGAAAACTTAAAAAATCTTCTCCTCTGAACTTACTTGGCCTAGAGGTTAGATATTTGTCATGGTTCATCGTCTAGTGGACCTCTACAAAGTTTGTTCAAATTATGGCCCTGGGGTCAAAATTGGCCCCGCCCCGGGGGGTCATGGGTATGCTCTATATGTTTATAGTTAAAACTTCAAAAATCTTCTCCTCTGAACTTACTTGGACTAGAGCTTAGATATTTGGCATGATTCATCGTCTAGTGGACCTTTACAAAGATTGTTCAAATTATGGCCTTGGGGTCAAAATTGGCTCCGCCCCGGGGGGTCATGGGTTTTCTCTATATGTTTGTAGTGAAAACTTCAAAAATCTTCTCCTTTGAACTTACTTGGTCTAGAGCTTAGATATTTGGCATGATTCATCGTCTAGTGGACCTCTACAAAGATTGTTCAAATTATGGCCTTGGGGTCAAAATTGGCCCTGCCCCGGGGGGTCATGGGTATACAGGGTTCGAATTTAACTTTGAGGAGCACTCGCAAAATTTTGCGAGTGCAATTTGAGGCAACTCGCAAAATGACAAATCAACTTGCAATTTTATTATTTGCTTTATTCCCTTATAATATTGTCTAATTAAAGTAGAAATTAACACCTAAGACATATTATGAATATTAAAAAGTATCAATCTTGAGTGACTCGACTACTAGAACTTGTTGATGGCTTATTCTATTTGGGGGTTATGGAAAGACTCGTCTGATGCTGGCAGCTTTTTGATAACAAAGCTGTCCAATAATTTGACATTGTTCACTTTGTATATTTACCCTCGCCATCGGGTAATTTAATACCCATTCAACAAGCACGCTACAGATTTCATTAAGTCTATAAGTATTAAAAACAATAAAATAATAAATTTAAAATAAAAAAGCAACAGTAAATGTAGCGTGGATACTTTGGACCATGAAATATATCGATCAACGAAGTCTATTCATTTAGACAGGATGATGGGGTTCACATATAGTGCGCAAAAGCGCTAAATTTAGCCAATGACTGAGCTAGGTGATTACGTCATTCGTATTTACTTTGTATTATGCACGCCTCGAAGCATCCCGGAAAGATTCGAGATAAAACTCGGCCTTTTCCGTATTTGTTCTATTTTTGTAAACCTACTAAAGGGTGACTCCGTACTGTCTTCTTTATACCTGTAGTGAAAACATGCCACTTATAGGCTGTTTACACTCGACTACATAGCGGAATAAAGTTCATGTTTATTCTACTTTCCTTTTAACATTTTGTAGTCTAGAATAAGCCACTCGCAGAATTTTGCGAGCTTGAATAAAAGTCACTCGCAATTTCCAAATGTCGCTCGCATTTTGCGAGTATGCGAGTCTAAATTCGAACCCTGGTATACTTGATATGTTTATAGTTAAAACTTCAAAAATCTTCTCCTCTTAACTTACTTGGACTAGAGCTTAGATATTTGGCATGATTCATCGCCTAGTGGACCTCTACAAAGATTGTTCAAATTATGGCCTTGGGGTCAAAATTGGCCCCGCCCAGGGGGGTCATGGGTATTCTCTATATGTTTATAGTGAAAACTTCAAAAATCTTCTCCTTTGAACTTACTTGGACTAGAGCTTAGATATTTGGCATGATTCATCGTCAAGTGGACCTCTACAAAGATTGTTCAAATTATGGCCTTGGGGTCAAAATTGGCCCCGCCCCGGGGGGTCATGGGTATACTTGATATGTTTATAGTTAAAACTTCAAAAATCTTCTCCTCTTAACTTACTTGGACTAGAGCTTAGAGATTTGGCATGATTCATCGTCTAGTGGACCTCTACAAAGATTGTTCAAATTATGGCCCTGTGGTCAAAATTGGCCCCGCCCCTGGGTGGTCATGGGTTTTCTCTATATGTTTATATTAAAAAAAATCAAAAATCTCCTCTGAACTTACGTTGCTTAGAGCTTAGATATTTGGCTTGATTCATCGTCTAGTGGACCTCTACAAAGATTGTTCAAATTATGGCCTTGGGGTCAAAATTGGCCCCGCCCAGGGGGGTTAGGGTATTCTCTATATGTTTATAGTTAGAACTTCAAAAATCTTCTCCTCTGAACTTACTTGGACTAGATCTTAGATATTTGGCATGGTTCATCGTCTAGTGGACCTCTACAAAGTTTGTTCAAATTATGGCCCTGGGGTCAAAATTGGCCCCACCCCTCCTGGGGGTCATGGGTTTTCTGTATATGTTTATAGTGAAAACTTCAAAAAACTTCAAAAATCATCTCCTCTTAACTTACGTGGCTTAGAGCTTAGATATTTGGCATGATTCATCGTCTAGTGGACCTCTACAAAGTTTGTTCAAATTATGGCCCTGGGGTCAAAATTGGCCACACCCCGGGGCTGATGGGTTTTCTCTATATGTGTTATAGTGAAAACTTAAAAAATCTTCTCCGAACTCACAAAGACAAGTAACGTCTTAATTTAAACTGGATAACATATTTAGTACACATACCAATTTTCAATATAATAATTTCATAATAACAAATATACTTATATAGAAACACACGTAAAATCAAGTAGTGACAAGAGCTTAGATATTTGGCATGATATATCATCTAGTTGACTTGTACCAATATTGTTCAATCTTTGGCCCTGGGGTCAAAAAATGGCCCCACCCGGGCGGTCATGGGTTTCCTTATATATGTATATGATGAAAACTTATAAAATCTTCTTCTCCGAAACCAAAAGGCGAAGGCCTTAGATATTTGGTATGAAGCATTGAAGCAAGCCACTATTAAGATTGTTCAAACTTTAGCCCTGGGGTCAAAATTGGCCACGCCCCGTGTTCATAGGCTTAGGTTTTCAATATTTTTATATAGTCTTATATAATAAAACTTTAAAAATCCTCTTCTCCAAAATATAAGACCTAGAGCTTTCATATTTGGTATATAGTGTTACCTAGTGGACCTACACCAAAGGTATTCAAATTATTGTCCCGGGGTCAAATTGGCCTTGCTCAGGGGTCATTTGTTTTTACATTGTCTTGTCACTTAAACATCTTTTCCTCTGAAAGTAAAGGTCAGAATGACTCCATACTTGATATGTAGCATCCTTACAGGGTCCTCTCTCAACTTTGTTCAAATGGTTTTGTTTGGCCCCTTTTAGGGGTCACCAGAGCAAAAAATAGAAAAACCTTTAAACAACTTGATCTTATTAACTGCTTGATGGATCTTCAAGTCTGAAGCATCCTAGCATGGGCCTCTGTCAGGTCTTTTCAAATAATTTTGTTTGGCCCCTTTTAAGGTTCACCAGAGCTAAAATTAGTAAAAAAAACTTAACATTTTCTTCGCATGAACCCCTTGATAGATCTTCAGCAAATTTGGTTTGAAGTGTCCTTGCATGGACCTCTCTTAAATTTGTTCACATAATTTTGTTTGGCCCGGTTGCCATGGCAACCTAAAGGAAAATGTCAACAATTGGTTATAATCATCTTCTTCTCCTAAACCGCTTTGACAATTTTGATGAAACTTCATAGGAATGATCCTTGGTTGGTGCTTTTTCAAAATTGTTCAAAGAAATTAATTCCATGTAGAACTCTGGTTGACATGGCAACCTGAAGGAAAAGTGTCAACAATTGGTTACAATCATCTTCTTCTCCTAAACCGCTTGGACAATTTTGATGAAACTTCATAGGAATGATCCTTGGTTGGTGCTTTTTCAAAATTGTTCAAAAAAATTAAATCCATGCAGAACTCTTGTTGCCATGGCAACCTGAAGGAAAATATAGGCTGTCGTGTCCGCGCTGTGACTTACTCTTATATGGACAGATTTTAAAATGACTTGCCATATGTTTTCGACATACCAAGACAACGTGTCGTGTGCAAGACCCATGTCCCTACCTCTAAGGTGAAAGATACACTAAGTGTTTATTCACAATGGAATGCTGAATATCAGGACATAAAGAGTGTTGGCTGTCATTTAGTATGATTGGGGTTTTTTCTATGCTCAGAGGCAATTTAATATAACTTGCAATATGTATTTGACACATAAAGGCAAGATCAACTTTTTATGTACTTGTTCATAGATCAATGTCACATTGGGGGGCATTTGTTACATACTTTGACAGCTCTTGTTCAATATTCTTTGAGAAACAAGCTATATTAATAACAAAGGTTAAACTCTTTTACTCAAGTGAGCGATTTAGGGCCATCATGGCCCTCTTGTTTAATATGCTGACATTTTAAAACCAAGTAACATTTAAAATCTAAATAAGTCAAATAAGGGCAAGGCCTTCCATTCCGCGTTAGCTAAATCACTATTGAGACATGTCAGTGATTTTTTACTAACAATTTGACGCCGAATATCGGCCTATTCACAATCGCCAAAAACGCTAAAAATTCACAAAAATATGAAGAAAAATTCACAATTCCCAAGAGCTACTTGTGAACAAAGTGTTTTTCTATTAAATCAGTGACAAACTCATAAAAGTTGTGTAAAACCTTGAAGATTTTAGTCAAAATATTTACCGATCGGCAATACATAAGAATAACGTATGACGGCTTTTATCGATACCCGATCAAGTAAGTAAAGCGCTCGGTCACGCGGAGCAAAATGACATAGCAAAATTTGTAAACAAATTGATATTTATCGGCAAAATGTCAAGAAATGCCAAGTATTATTAGAAAAAATAAAGAAAGATTCAAGCTGCCAGTACACCAACAATATTTTCCGCCTTTTAACAGATGGCATTTACAAATGACCGTGGTGATTCTCAATCTGTCATCAATTCACTTTCGTGTTCCTCATATCATGTGTGTAACTCACATTCAACATGATCTAGATGACGAAACCTTAGAACGTCTTGTTGACAGTTTCAAAAGATACAGGAATAGGAAGTTGAAAATCAAGAATCTACAAAGCTGTTACCTGTAACTCTCTGCATTTAATAAATATGCAAAGTTTCATTGTCGTCTTTTATCCTTCTAATGTTAATACTTACACTAAATAAGGCTGTATGTTTGAGTATAACACTATTGTATTTCAGAATTAAGATTTTAATGTTTTGTTAATTTTTCACAATTTTGAACTTTAACGCGCTAAAATTTCACAAAAGAAAAGCCATGGTTTGTTTCACAAAAAAGTGAAAAAAATCACTGCATGTGTTCCCAACTATCCAACCTACTTCATTAATCAAGTAAGATAACTCTATTTTGCATTTGCATACAATTTGCAAGTAATTTCCCTTTATTATTAGACTTAGACATGTCGCAACTTCTCAGCAACTACATGATGTGTTGCATTGAGACTTTATACAACCATACTCAACCATCCAACCTACTTGCAGGGCTCGCATTTTCAAAGAGTTACTTGCTCTTTTTCCAAAGTATTAAATTAAGTTAATTAAGCATTAACAACTTAAGTTTTAAATCTAATTTTAGAGATTTTAGAGCAATGTATATTGCCTTTTAATTAAGAAAATATAGGATCCATGTCTGCATTAGTTTTTAATGAAGATAGTGTTGTATTCGATCGAGAGTTGCCGGAGCTTAAGTGTCAGTGTTTTTTTACCACTTTTAAGTTGACAGGGTTTTTTGATATGGGAAAATAGCTTCTATTTGGAAAAAAAGGAGGAAAATACTATGACATGATTCATTTAATGTTCAACTTGTTTTTAAATTTTTATTCAACAAACCAATTGACAAATTCATGAAAGGCACGTAATTGTTACGTTTGCTTATTGTTTAGGGGTTAATGCTCCTCCTATTTATATATATTATATATATATATATATATATATATATATATATATATATATATATATATATATATATATATATATATATATATATTTATTAATTTTATTTTTTATTAAAGGGGATCTTTTGATGTGGGTAGGGGGGAAATATATTCTTTTTCTGGAAGGAAATTTGGCCGAGTTCCACCGAGTGAAAAACAACAACACTGAAAGTACATTGACATTGATTTAGATTTACCAATAAAAAAATTCAATTGCATAATTTTTCAAAGCTAGGGACAATGGTAGAAATAAGCACAAGCCCTCAAGTCCTAAACTGGTAAAATGTCTTACAGACTTGCTCAAATTTTAATTTTATATTGCAGGGTTTGTTCAAAGAGTTGATGCCAAGCAATAGTAAAAATTCAGGCTTGTTCATCTGAGAGGCAATGTTTAACATTCTTAACATTTTTCAGTGGGTCCCAGAGATCACCCATCACTGTCAAAAGACACCATTCTTGCTAGTCGGAACACAGATTGACTTGCGAGACGACGCATCAACGATAGAGAAGTTGGCAAAGAATCGACAGAAGCCCGTCTCTGGAGACCAGGGAGAGAGGCTCGCACGAGAACTTCGGGCGGTGAAATATGTTGAGTGCTCTGCTCTAACACAGGTTTGTATTTTTTTCCTTGCATTCGTCAATATATTGGCTCGTCAAGAAATTACGATAACATATAATTTTATAACATATCTTAGTCATGAGATACAACCTTAGTATGACGGCACGTTTTATTACTGGGGTTAATGTTTAACGATGAATGGTAGGAATGCTTTTTGTTTTGAGGCATTATGTGGTTTAAATGCTGTACGGTGATGTTGTTATACTCTAGTGATATATGAGTACAGTTTTAGCCATAGAGCTATGGGAGGTTGCTGCACCCTGTCCTCTTTTTGAATCACCGTTCTGCCCTCATTGAGACCAAAATGGAAACCCTTCTGCCTTTAAAGAATGAAATGCTTTAAATAGATAATGATACATTTCTTTTGGTTTGATTAATACTTGAAATATGATTATGAATTCAAACAAACATTAAATATTTGGTAGATGACACCTAATATTACTTCAAATTAGCATAATTTCTAACATTTTCTATGAAAATCATAATGTTTTAATTGTTCATTACCAAATGCAATGTGCCCTTTTGTCTGTCAGTACCCTGTCCCATTTCTGCAACACCTGTACTTTTATAACCTGGCTAAAACCCTAACAGGAATTGTTAATTTTAACTTTTAAACAAAGAGATTGTGCTTTTACGTTACATCAAAGGGTTCTAGTGGTTTCTACCCCGGGAACAGCCACCAGAGTTATTCAAATCAACTTTCAACTGTTTTCATAATACTGCTTAATTAAAGGCGATTAAAAATTTAAAGTAAATATTCCTGTTTCATACTCTTGAAATATATAAACAGCTTGTTTGATATTCCCTCATTTATATGGCTGTCTGTTGTTTTTCTCAATGACTTGATGGAAAAGCAAGGAAATTTAAACTTGGAATTATTTAAAAAAAGACTTTAACTTGTGCATTTCTCATTAATCTAAATAACTGGCTTAATATTTCTTGAGTGATGTCACAATAGCTTGTATTGGGTTGGCCCACAAATAAAAGGCTGCATCCTCAATTTTGTTTATCCGCTCCAATGGTCATGTTTTCTGTTTTTCCTTTTTTATTATGGGATAAAGAGGGTGGGGAATTACTTGAAATACCCACCTAAATTGTAACCTACCCAGACCTTAATATGTGGGAAAAGAATTTTTTTGTTAATTGTCGGCTTATGCTCCTTGACCAAAGACTGACCAAATAAGAAAAATAGACAAGCGTTTGCATCCATTGGTGGTGCTCTTGTTAATTTGCTCAGTTATATTTAGAATGTTTGTTTGGTTTTTACATGTAGAAAGGTCTGAAGAATGTCTTTGACGAGGCAATCCTGGCTGCCTTGGAACCCCCGGAGAAAGAAAAGAAGAAATTTTGTGCCATGCTTTAATTTGGGTGGGGAATGCTGGCAAATGAGTGGGGACATTTTGTGCCATGTTTCAATTCGGGTAAACTTTGGTGGAAAATGTTTTGGGAACATTGACTGTATATGTTTGTTATTTTTAAGGCAGGCTTTATATATATAAATATATGTGTACTTCAAAGGCTTAGAGCTAAACAGATGTAACTTTTCTTTTTATATGGAGTTCTGTCTGTATTACACTCAGCCCATGGCACAAAGTCTTAGATTGATGTATTAAATTGGCATGAAATATTTTTGTACTTTTATAAGAATGGAGAAAATGTTACTTAATTGCTTAATCAATAAAGTAGGTTTATATGTATGAATGACTTGAGATTGAGTCATTAATAATCATTATAACCACCTTTTTTTATAAAATAATTGTATGGTCTATCAAATTCAACATCTTATTACTAATGTAGTACAATAGATTTATCATATTTTTACCAATCAAATAGATAAATCGTGATAGATATCGTGATAAAAAAATGTAAAAGCCCTTTTTTGAGCTATTCCTGTTATAAATATGAGGCTTGAGAACGTTCGAGAAATTTGGGCCTGAAGTTCAACAGGTGTATGGTAGATAGGGCTGTGTATCGTCACTCAACTCACGATACGATACGTATCACGATACGGAGTACGCGATTCATGATATTTCACGATACGCTTATATAGATTTTTTTTTCATGTTGGACTTTTGTTAATGAAATTTAAAAAAGAAAATTAAATTGCATTTTTTTAATAATTTGATTTTCATGTTTTATTTTAGTTTGAAAAATAAACATGGTGTTGATAAGTAAGATAACTAGTTGTAACGTATTTTGCTAGCTCTACCTGCTGTTTGCGAAAATGCGGCTGAAGTGGCTTTCGCTGTTTCGACATTTAAAAATAATGAAAGTTAACAAATTGACCGGACCGTGCAAAGATGTTTGGAAAGTGTTTTAAGCATACATATCTTAAGTTAAGGTAACGAATCTAATGATAGGCAATACACACGATTTTTTACAATGCGATATGATACAGTATATCGTCGGGTACTGAATCGCGATTTCACAATGCACTGATGAATCGTTACAGCCCTAATGGTAGATATGTCAATACAGTGCACATAACCATGCTTAAAATATACAATAAGATATAATCGATCAGCTAATGTTATTAATCTCTTACATGGAATGTAACAAGCCATGTCTTTTTCTCTGAAATACTCTACTTTGGTTTGGTCATGTTAATATGTCTTCTTTTCTTTCCGTTTAATTCTGGAAGTAGATGCTTGAAATATACTTATTCTGTTTTCTAAATTTATTTGGCTCTGAAACCTGAATTGATCTAGAAAAAAATGATAATATTACTACACTTATAATGTCGGCGCTGTCTCAATAAAGAATTGTTGTTGTTACTTGAATTTTTTTAAATATGTTGGAAAGTCCCAATTGAAAACTTAAAAAGTGCTTCCTTAACTGTCTTTTTAACTTAACTCTTGGCTTAAGTTCAGTTTTTAAATATAAATAGCAAAATAATAAACATGTTCTGGTAAATAGCTTCAGATAATTTTAATTTATTATTGAAACAAATATTGAATAGGGCCACTTGTGAACTTTACAATACAACTGGATTACCATTCTTGGTACAAGCTCATCTGGGCTTAATTTGTCGAAAGTTCTTAAATGTAACACTCTTAAGTAGCTTATTTCATTATGCAAAATTTCTTACTTAATTTTGAGTTTACCGAATAATACATTTACCGTAATAATCATTAAGGAAAGGTTTTTTTTTGCGTAAACATTGCATTATTACCTTCAAAAGTATACATTACATAAGGTATACGCAAACAACTAACAAACATCGTAAGCTTAACTTAATCCTTTTTTTAAGAATTTCAGATATTTCACGAAATTGGAGCCTGGTGTTGATGCTTTTTTAAAATGTATGGATATTAATTGAGGAAGAATGGCTGGCATCAGAATGTTATGTTCTGTTTCCAATTAAAATCTTTATCTTATCTTTCGGTAAATTTTTATTTTCAAATTTGCTTGACTGTGATGCTAGGAATCACATATTTCAGAAGCATTGCTCCATAACAAAATACGGAGGGGTCGCAAGCATATTTTTGTAAACACATTTTTTAAAAACAAGTTGATCAATTACGTATTCACAGGGGAAAAACGTTGAGTGAAGAATCCGGAATGCAGAGAAAAATGAATGTCTCTCTTAATGTATAATTTCCTCCACTATTCTTAATGCATGTTATATTATTTTTCTGACTTACAGAAAGGACTTAAGAACGTGTTTGATGAAGCTATCCTAGCCGCGTTGGAACCGCCGGAGCCCCAGAAGAAGAAACGATGCAGACTTCTATAATTAACTGCTTCTGCTAGACCATCTACTGCTTATAATGTCTATCCTTTTTCTTGGCTGCATTTTCGTCTCGTTCTTGTCGTACTAACTTTCAAACTAAGTAACTTATTTTGACAGTTTTGGAAATCAGTGCAAAACTGGATTATTTGTTATGGGACTTACGTTTGAGGTTATTTAGTTTTTATGTTGAGTCTTTGTGGTGTGTTACATGTTGATATATGTGACAACATTTGATGGAGATAAAAAAACAAAACATTATACTTATAGAAACTTTTTTTATCATTTCAAACTTACAAATATGTTCATTTTTCATTGATATAACCCAGAAGCATGATTTGTAAGGACACTGGCTTGAGTATTATCTTTGAAGTTGTTGATAGGGGAATCACCATTAAGGACTTCCGTAAGAATGTTCTTCACTACTGGCTCTGCTTGATTTCCACTCTTTAATCAATCATTTTTGCCGGATTCATGAATGAGAATTTATGTAAAATATACATTAACCTTTTATAATTCAAATCATCATCATATAAAACTCAAAAATCCTAAAGAATAAGACTTTAACGGAGTATACATATAGCTATCCATCATTGTACATTTAAATTATAACTATCTGGAATTCGAATTATTCAAAGTATTATAATCTATTCATTGATCTCCAGATAAGTAAAGCTAATCTAACATTAAATAATTATGATTAATCGGAAGCTCTGAAGTACTTTGTAAGCAGCTGATTGTATAATGTTCATGTTACATTTGTAATTGTTTTTTATTGTTCAATAATAATTTTCCGCTTTCATCAGTATTGTTTATGTTGCCATCAATAAAAATTAGATTACATTTATAAGTGACTTAAGAGTCGGACAATTGTTATCTATTTTCAAGGACCTTATAAAAAAAATTGAGTATCATTGTATGTTCTCGCAACCTGAACCACTACAATGTATGGCTTATGTTAGTCCTATAAATAAATATTTTTCACAGTCTCTTGTGGATTATATTGTTATTTTAATTGCCTTAATTAAATCCTGCCTTACACATTCTTCAACAGAATTTGATCTGCTTTTTCACATGAGATTATAATCGAATATATTTAAAATTGTAAATGGAACTGATTAAAAGAACATAATACAGATTAAAAAGACTTGAGATAAAGGCTTAGAGTTTTGGCCTTAAAATAGTAATCTAAATATGTACATGATATTATAGTCAAGAAAGTACTTAACATTGTAATAAAATTAGGCTATTAAAGCTACATTTACTTTAATGTTCGTTTCTTTATTAAAACACTATGTAAGAATAAAGTACAATTTTCCTTTTATGTTTTTAAGTAAGAAATACCTATGAATAATCGTTCATAGAAATTGCATGAAAATGACTGAATCATCTAAATTTTAAAAAATCATTGGGTTTGTGTTTGTATACTGTTTCCGTACTGCATTTTTTATTATTTCTGACCCTGGTGTAGTCAGTGTATAATTACATGTTTATGTTTTTTTGTTACCATAGTGATTAAATATTAAATCATGCAGATTATTTGTATGAATGTAAATTTATTGTATAAATGTCTTAGCACGCTGTATATAAGTATTATTTTATTAGAACATTTTCTTTAAGCATTAATATTATATATGATGTGTGCTTCCTCATAAATTTGTATTTGGTTGTATGAGTTGTGCTTCCTCATACAGGTGTACATGGGCTGTATAAGTTGTGCTTCCTCATACATTTGTATGTGTGTTGTATGAGTTGTGCTTCCTCATACATTTGTATGTGTGTTGTATGATTTGTGCTTCCTCATACATTTGTATTTGGTTGTATGAGTTGTGCCTCCTCATACATTTGTATTTGGTTGTATGATTTGTGCTTCCTCATACATTTGTATTTGGTTGTATGAGTTGTGCCTCCTCATACATTTGTATTTGGTTGTATGATTTGTGCTTCCTCATACATTTGTATGTGTGTTGTATGATTTGTGCTTCCTCATACATTTGTATTTGGTTGTACAATTGGTGCTTCTTCATACATTTGTATGTGTGTTGTATGAGTTTTGCTTCCTCATACATTTGCATGTAAATTGTATGAGTTGTGCTTTCTCATACATTTGTATGTGTTGTACGATTTCTGCTTCCTCATACATTTGTCCGAGTGTTGAATGGGTTTTGCTTCCTCATACATTTGTATGTGAGTTTGATCTGAATCACTCTAAAAAGTTAACATTTGAATTGTTCAGTTTATTCATGGAATATAAACGCCATGTTATTAAATGTATATGTCACTGTGTATTTGATATTATTCATTCATCATTTTAACAAATTATATCATTGAAATAAATGTTGCCTAGGCAAGTAAAGTGCATAAAATTTGCAAAAGAATTTCTGTATTAGCTCCTAACATTAAATCATCTTTTTGATATATATAGAATGTTACATGAATCAGGCGGTCATACAATATGGAATTTATTAGGAATTTTTCGAAAGCAAGATTATACTGAATGACAATAAATGTGATAATCTGTTTAGATCTGTTTATATCAAATGTCGCTTTATTGCGCAATTTTTTTCACAGCTATTCAGTTATGACATACATATATCATCAAAAGTTATTACACTAGCTATGTATTACATATATATGAAAATGATATTTCATGATTGGGACATCATTTGTGTTTCAAAAAACATGTATTTGCGGTGAATTTAAAGATTTAATTAAATTGTAGCTTGTAACCCATGTTGAAGTTCAAATGATTTTTTTTCAATATATTTCAATAAGATGATACTGTCATAAAATATTGGTTTAACTAAGATCCTCAATGTTTAACAAGAAATTACAGATTTTCGAGTATTTATTTACTTTTTTCGTTCTTTGTCTGAGGATGTTTAGTTGACACTCGATATTTGTTGAATGTTTGTAATTACATTAAGCCAGACAGACACCTGATACATGGGTTATTATATTAGTTCAATGTAAACACCGCTTGAAGTTGAGTGCAAATTTACATTAAGCTTTGCTTCAATTCATTCACATCATTTTTTTTGTACTTTTAATGTTTTGTCATAATGTTTTGACATTGGCCTGCAAAAAGATTGCTTAGCAAAAAAAAGTTACAAAAATATTCACAGATTGTACTAGCTTGTTTTCATCATTTATTAATTTGATGTGTATGTGTTGAAAATTGTTATCACTTGAGTGATATGTATAATGTACATCATTTAATATATAGAGTAGAATATTCATCTCCCTTTTAAGAATGTCATCGTAATCAGCCAATAATTCATGAATTTAAAAAAAACAACAGCTTGTTAAATTTTGTTCTCAATTTTTTTTTGGGGGTTGGGCAAAAATGAACTTGTGTTATTTATACCTATATTCTCAAGAAAGTTTCCATGTTTATTATTGTCTGCCTGAGGAATTCATGTTGATTTGATTTTCACAAAATTCTTCAAGCGTGATGGATAATTAGAGATTGTGTTTCTTGAACAAATTTCTCAATTTTCATAAAGCCCAACAGTTAAATGGTATTTTTTTTATAAAACGTTTCTTTAACAAATAACACGTATAAATGTACCAATTTTAGGCAGATAAATTTTAATATTTATGGTTTTCATGATCGTTCGCCAGAAATAATGATAACCGTTTGAAATATGATGTACTTAGAGAGTGACTATATATTTAATCCCAGAGATACTTTGTACATACAAATCCCCTTTTCATATTGCTTATGATTATTCTGTACATTTTCTTATCTGAATAAAAACAGTATACCTGATCTAGTGTAGAATTATGAATCCCTTAAAAGAATAGCTCTATTGATCTGCATTTATTTAGGGAGAGGAATGCAGAAATGCGATCCATTGCCTATCCTTTCATCCTTAACAATTTTACCAGGTTTTCAAAATAAACGGGGTTGTTCGAATAGTGCTTGTGGTAGGTCGGGGGTTGATCTGTCTTCGAACTGAGGCTTTCCAGCGAATAACTTACGCTTTGTTCTTAATATTGACACCAAAGTTGTTACAAAGTAAGAACATGTGGAGAGCTTGCTTGGGTTTGCTTTTGGGACCGTTCACTCAAAGGTCAAGGTCACCATTACTAAAAAGTTGGTGTGCACACCAGCGTTGCTGTATAGTAAGAACATGTGGAGAGCTTGTTAGATTGCTTTTGCGTCTGTTCCGTCAAAGGTCAATGCCACTGTAACCAAATACAAAATTTTGGTTTCCGGCAATTAATTTGATCCTGTTCATCAACTGATCACCAAACTTAACATAGAAAGAATTTGAAGGGAAATGGCTTGGGATTGCTTTTGGGTCTTTCGTCAAAGGTCAAGGTCACCATTACTAAAAATAGAAATTTGGTTTCCGGCGATTAATTTGAGTTTTGGTCATCATATGGACACTAAACTTGGTGTTTACTGCGTAGTGAGAACATGTGAAGAGCTCGCTATGGATTGCTTTTTGGCCCGTTCTATTAGAGGTGAAGGTCACCGATACAAAATATAGAAAATTTGTTTCCGGGGAATAACTACAGTTTCTTTCACCATATGGCCACCAAACCTCTTGTAAAGTAAGAACAAGTAGAGTGCTAGGCTGGAATTTCTTTTGGGTCCGTTCCGTCAAATGTCAAGGTCACCATTACTAAATATGAAATTTCGTTTCAAGGAAATAACTACAGACTTGCTCATCATATGGGGACCAGCCTCGGTGGATTGATATGGTTTCGAGCTCCGTTTTGTCAAAGGTCAAGGTCACTGTTACTAAATATAGAAAAAAATCGTTTCCAGTGAATAACTTAAGTTTTGTTAATCACATCGACACCAAACTTGCTATATATTATATATATATATAACATGTGGGGAGCTCGCATGGGATTGCTTCGGGCTCCTTCTCGTTAAAGGCCAAGGTCATCATTATTAAATATAGAAGTTTTGTTTCAAGCGAAAAAATACAGTTTCGTTCAACATATGGACAGCAAACTTAAGAGTATATTAAGAACATGCGGAGAGCTCGCTTTGAATTTAAAGTTTCGTTATATTGAAGGCCAAATTGTAATGCAATCACCTGTCAACCATGGATCATGGGCGCAGACATATTGAATCCCGTGTTTTCACATACACTCTCGCGAGATGTCGTCTGCAAACTTAGCACGCGCTTTTCCCCTCCACTTGTCAAATGCAGCTCAATGAAGTGATTATGGTCAGTATAAATATTATCTTACATAATATGAATCGAAGTCGCCATAATCACATCACAGAGGAAGCATGCATTCAATTAAAGCAATGCGCTTGCCTATGAGTCTGAGAAAATATCAGTGTCTGTATACCAAGTGATAAAATATGTCATAAATGCTACGTCGGAAGGCAACATTTTGCTTAAAATGAAGACTTAAATCAAAGATAACTTTTCTTTTACAACACCATTTTAAATAAAACAAAGGGCAGTCTATGCCGCTTATAGAGCCCCGCATTTGTTTTACTACCGAAATTTGATAAGATCATTAGTTTCATCAAACACTTCGACAAACCTGTTTCCAAAATAATGTTTTGACAGTGCTCCGTCAGACGGCCGTATTGTGAAAAGGTTTGTCGAAGTGTTTTAAGAAACTAATCTCTCAATCAAACTCTGGTAAAAGACCGAAGGCAGGGCTCCTTAAGCGGCGTAGACTGCGCTATGTTTCATTTAAAATGGTGAAGAAATAGCGAAGAAATCTTTGTTTAAAGTCTTTTTCATATCAAAATATTGCCGTCCGACGTAGCATTTATGACGCAATTTATCACGTGGTATACACACACTGAAATATGCCAGGTGTCTATAAATATATCACATGCATGTAAACATTGTCTGTGTTTTGGTGGGAAATATGTGTCCAAAAATATGTAAAGTTTGAGATTGACAGTTGCACTTGTTAGGAGTATATCCAGTGATAAAGGACACATCATACAAACTTTACTATCATTGCAATTTTCAAAGGTGGGAGTCTGAACATTGGACTTTAACTTCAACGTCAGTTATCAAGTGGTTAACGGTGTGGATTGTGTTTTTATTACCACGCTCGCACCATAGTGGACTATTGTGAATCATGGCAGCAGAATATAACTATATTATTTACATCTACTTTTTGGTTGCTATTTAAGCAATCCACGGTATGTACTGAATTTATCTTAACAAATATATATATATATTTAATATTTCTTTGCAATGCTTCATTATGTTTGCTTTGAAGTAAAACAAAATAAGTTTATGACATGGTTATTTTTGTATTTTGATGTTTTCAAGCATCGCTTACACTTATATACTTGTATGTATTTCCACATAAACCGTGTACTGGTAGGTTTAAAGGTCCAAGGTATTTCATATTTATTCTTAAAGAAAAAAGACTTACGGTGTGTTTGTTTGATGCTCCACAATTAGATTACACATTTTGCAGCACAGGGTATTCCCATAAATAGAGGTGAGATTTATTATTCTTTTTAAAGGAAAAGAAAAAAGGAACTTCTCATCATATGGTGAGGGATATAACTAATATGGGTGAATGGCGGAATGTTAACAAAATGGATTTTATTAACAGAATAACCATGATTTCGAAATACCAGAACTTTGCATTCATTCAAATTTTTAATTTCTGTTCAAAATGTTTTTTTTACTATGACCATCATGCCTATCTTCATAACTTTGTCCTTGTAAACGTTACAATGTGTTATGTTGCACACTCGGAGGTATAGATAAGTGCTAAAATTATGATATTTATATATCTGTTTGTTTTGGTATGAAGACAAATTAATATAAGGTAGAACCGTTACTACTCGTACGATCAATTTACGACTGTTTCGGGACAACCGTTTTAACCAAATCAAAGATACGGCTAAGGCGGTGACGAAGTGATTCAGGGTGTTCATTATTCGGAACTCCTCGGCCATTTTTATCGAAAACAACCTCGGATGTATTTGGACGGTTTACATACTCAAAAAGAGGTACGTTTAAGTCCGCTGCAAGTAGATCGCGTAGTGATTTTATTTAGCAGTTAAACTTTATGACTTTACTCTTGGAAATCTTAATTATGTTTGCAATAATACACTTCACTGGCAATCAATTTGAACTTAGATCAATAATTACAATTCTAAAACACTACATTTCATAGATTATATAATTCAAAAATTTACGAACTACTTCAACAGATGTACCGGCACACAGGCATCTGAATCATTGTTTGTCACTAAAATGTTGTTTAAAACCATTTTGGGTACATACAATGAGATGAACAACACATCTGAAGATATTTAGTGTCTTTGATATACAAAAAAGAAACAAGGTATGTAACTAAAACTTACCCGATTTCACGGTAGAGTCCAGTTTTATGCAAATTTCTCAACCAACTTATAAACAATCCATTTTTAAATAAGTGACATGGAAAGAAGAGTCAATTATTTTTAAAATGGTGTGCGATATGTTGGTATAACTATATTGTCTTTAGATAAACAAGCACAATTCAATGTCCAATTCTCGTGTTTTTCTTTAGTCGGAAAGAGTACAGCAAATTCAAATCTTCAATTTTCCCCGTGTAAACAGTACTAAACACAGACCTATTGAAGTTATTTTATGCTTCAGTGTACAGTTAAATTATTTCTATTCCATAATATCACGAAAACCCTAACATCACAATGTTAGAAACAACTGTATCAGTCTTAAACTAAATCCTCTTTAAATTTCGTAGGCAGCTGGCCATTTTACCGAAAAGCGCCCAGATGATGTCATTGACATGTACATTTAACATCTTTGTACCGGCTTGAATGTGAGCCACACAAGCTTGGATGGGTCAAATACTCTTCTTTGGAGGTTGATCAGAAACATCTGAGCGCTGTCAGGAAAATGTCCACCTCAAACAAAATTTTAAAGTGGATTTAATTTGAAGACTGATACATAGAGGATATTTGTTTATTTCAGTGTAAGATCGTATTTTATTTCACGAGTGTCATAGAAAAACATATTTTCACGAGTGGCGAAGCCACGAGTGAAAATGTAGTTTTTTTATGATCACGAGTGAAATTAAATACGATCTTACACTGAAATAAACAAATTTTCTGTTTCTTTTATGCTTATTTTCGGAGTTTTATTTGTTTTTTTATTTATTTCTGAATTACCCCCTTTTTTGAAAAGGGTGGGCTTTACGCCGCTACCCGCGGGGCGCCCCTCATGCGTAATTATAGCTGTCAACTTTTTTACTTTCGGTTTGCTGAGAAATAGTTCTCTGCTATTCATTCTTATAGCTTAATATTCGCTCGTTTTTTTTATTGCAAAGCTTTATGAACAGTAAAAAATGAAGTATTATTAGTGCACAAATGTTCCAAAAAATAATGAAAACACTTTTTATTTTAACCAAATTACTACGCCGCTATTTATAGAATGAAAATTTGGAAGGTCAAATGTGTTAGCAAAACAAATGTGGATACTCATTGGATTTTAACCATTCTTCTTAGTTTGAGACTGCATATACGCGTGTTTTTATAGTAAGTTAATATACAGTCATCTTACTGTCAGAGACCAGTCTGTTTCGCTTTAAAATGTTTGTTTTCCAGAAGAGTAAATGCCACGCTAGTTTGTTGACACATTTTGGGATGTGGGTGGGGTAAAAATATCGGATCTATCTGTAAATTGTTGTGTGAATTCTCCAGGAAGCTCATTTTACGTACTACAACGGTTAACAGTTCAAAATACATTTGAACGATGCTATAAAATTTTATTTATGTTCGAACAGTTGTTTTTGTCTGTAATTTGTTTGGAATGAAAGCAAATGTTCGAACATTCAGCTTCAAAGATCAGTAAAATGTTTGATAAACGGGATAACCGGTAATAAACGGTAAGTTGTTAATTTCCAATTATATATTTATTTAAATTTATAAAATATTTCTTTATTTTTTTAAACATTTTTTGACATAATTTACTGAAGTCCAGTGTTCTGTTTTGACCAAGGCAAGTACATGTAACAACAAAGGATTTTAAAAGTAGTTCTGAAAATATGATATTTTCACTCCTTATTTTGCAGTGAAAATATCAAATTGATATTTTCACTGTTGTTATTCCACTGTTAAAACCCCATATTTCATCGTAAAGCATGAAAGAAAATTGTTTCTTAAACTGTGGTGTTAGTCTTATTGTGATATTAAGGAATGGAATTAATTTATCTGTACATTGAAACATGAAATAACTTCAATAGGTCTGTGATTAGTACTGTTTACACGGGGAAAATTGAAGATTTGAATTTGCTGTACTCTTTCCGACTTAAGAAAAACACGAGAATTGGACATTGAATTATGCTTGTTTGGCTAAAGACAATATAGTTATACTAACATATCGCACACCATTTTAAAGGTAACTGACTCTTCTTTCCATGTCACTTATTTAAAAATGGATTGTTTTTATGTTGGTTGAGAAATTTGCATAAAACTTGACTCTACCGTGAAATCTGGTAAGTTTTAGTTACATACCTTGTTTCTTTTTTGTATATCAAAGACACTAAATATCTTCAGATGTGTTGTTTATCTCATTGTATGTACCCAAAATGGCTTTAAACAACATTTTAGTGACAAACAATGATTCAGATGCCTGTGTACCGGCATACATCCGAGGTTGTTTTCGATAAAAATGGCCGAGGTGCTCCGAATAAGGGCTAAGGCGGTGACGAAGTGATTCTGGGCGTTCATTAGAACTAGCGTCTGGCAGAAATGGACGGTTCAAAAAGCTTTAGGGTCGGTTCAAATATGCCAAAACAATAAAATAAAAAAACAACAACAGTTTTTCATCTTTTCTTGCTAATTATGATACCTTTTTCGTATCCTAATGTGCGTTCAGGGACTAGTTTTATTTATGTTATAATGTTTTAATATCAATCACCAAATCTGTTTGACACATGAAACATAAGCGGTCTGATTTAAGTATAATAATACATAATCAGATAGATGCAAGCATCTGAATGATTTGACAAGCACATGTGAACTGTCAATACTCAACAAGAAAACATGAAGAAGAAAAGGATTGAAATAGCTTTTTATAATTATCTGTTTAAAAATATAAAATGTATCAAATTAATGTGAAACTTATGACACCTTCGTAGCATTGATGATCATTTCATGTTTTCATAACACAAATACAGCTTTGGCAGATGACGTCAAACCAACCTGTGGTATCAAATAATTTTACTTGGATTTGACATTTTCAACTTAGTGTATAGGAAGAGTTTATGGTAATCTTTCATGGGATTGAGTTTGAGACCCCTGGGGTCAGCTTTAAGGTCACCGTTACTAAAAATAGAAAGTTAGGTTTGACATATTGCGCCAATACTTGGTATAAAGGAAAATTTTATGGAACTGCGTTTGGAGATCACTGTTACTAAAAATAGAAAAAAAAACGGTTGGTACTGAATAACTGAATACTCAGGGTTGACATATTGTGACTAAACGTGGTACGTCAGGAAGAGTTTATGGAGATGTTTCATAGGATTGGGTTTTGCGCCTCTAGGATCAAGGGCAAGGTCAGAATTACTTAAAAAAGTAGAAGAAAAAAACCCGGCTGAAACTAAATACCTTTAGTTAATGTTGACATGTTGTGACCAAACGTGGTATGTTAGGAAGAGTTTATTGGTGACTTTCACGTGGTTGCATTTGGGGCCTCTAGGGTCAAGGTCAACGTCACTGTTACTAGAAATGGAAAAACAGTTGAAACTCAGAATGAGTATTAGTGTACGGACCATGACTCATAAAAGGGTTGGCATATTTAAATAAATTTTGGGACACATGCGTAATACCATAATGTTAAGGTAGTTTCGACTTTGATTACAAACGACTATTTTGGCCTCTTTTCAAATTAAAATTTGCCATAAAATGGTGGCCGTACAATAACCTATGAAAAATGATTTAAACAATTCTTGGTGCACATGTTCACCACCATAAAATAAAAGTCAAGACTTTTACAAACCAACAGTTTTTGACGGAGATGTCGCTCCTTTTCAACTTGGCAACAAACCACTAATATTTTACGGAGTTACGTCCCCGTTTCAATAACAAATTTGCTCAAAACGATTGTCCTGATAATAACCCATGAACGAATTGACGGATTACAGGACGACTTTGATTACAACCAACTGATTTTTGACAGAGTTTACCAAAAAACACGGTGTCCAGACGAAAGGGTTGACGGATTTTAATATCTTTATGTACGAATGATAAACACCATTATGTAAGTCAAGTTTGATGTTGGTTACAACCCACCATGTTTTGAGAGAGTTTTGGTCCCTTATCTACTAAGATTTTGCCAAAAAAACGGTGTCCGAACAGTCACTCATAGAAAGGTTAAAATGTTTAAATGATTTTATACACGTTTAGCAGCATGTAATATAGGCCAAGTTCATCTAGGCTACAAACCACTATATATCGACAGAGTTTTGGTCCCTTTTCAACTAAGAATTTTCCAAAAAAAAATAACGGTCTCTGGACAATAACTCCATGAAAAGGTAAACGGAATTAAATGATATTTTAATGCACAGTTGAACACTATGAACTATTGGTACAGGGTTTGTAGGGTACAAACCACTTGCATTTGACAGAGTTGTGGTCCCTTTCAACTTACACTTTCCAAATCTAAGGTCTCAGGACAATATCTCCTGAAAGAGATGACAGATTTTTCAAATATTTTTTGTAATACATGTTAAATACCATCAGCTACAGGTCAAGTGTGTATTAGTTTGCATAATAGTGTATAATTCAGTTCGTTACACATAGCGATTTCGAGTTTGATTTGGAAGAAATAAACAATAAACACGTCACTTATACCTTATGAGACTATAGTAGACCACAGTATATCTTTTAGCATTAACCATCATTTAGTATTTTTGCGCTTTCTGATATTACATACACGGTTACAATCTTAGTATCAGTAATTAATAATTTCCATGAATGCATTATTTTGTAAGTAGTTAAAGGTTAAACAATCAAAATGTATGTTTGTTTTACATGTGTATGTATTGATTTTGAATAAGAGTCACTTTAAGTTGAAATATAAAAAAAAGCATTATATAGCCATGACCTGAAACATTTGACAACGTGTAACAAAACAAAATACAACTACAATGGTTGTCAGTGATGATTCTTAGATATATACTCTTATAATAAATACTTAATTTGAACACTCGTACATTGGCTTGCATCACAGTATTATAAATGAGTTAATTACTCGTGCCATGGTAAACAAACAAAGGGCTTATGTGTACGTGCGGGTGAAGTACTACCATGCATAGGTGCAGTTTTGACCTCCGAAACAACTACCTTTCCCCATTCGTTAGTCAGCGACATCAAAGACCACTTCAATCACGACCCTGGCGTTCGTATTCCTTTACCTATGGTTCGTCTTTTTTTTTCTTTTTTTTAAAGATAAGCATATTACCGCAAGATAAATATACATTAGTTTGCATCTCTACAGGCAATAACAAAACAAATGTATGGAAGCGACTGTAATCTTATCATATTGTCCTGTATTTGACAATGTGTTTATACCACGTAATATAAAAGGCGTTATAAATGCTTCATCATAAGCCAATAGTTTGCTTTGAATGAAGGGGCTGTCTCATGTATGATAAAAGAGCGAAAAAAAAAGAAAATTGGCGAAAACTGACATGAACTTGGCATCGATGTGTACAATCCATTGAAACTCACTAACTGAAGTACCACATAGTTTACAATTTATTTAAGTTTAACAGTTATTTCGTATTTTTCAATTAAAAAAGAGTACTGGGTATGTCTACCAGGTAGAATTCATTCCTTATGCGAGATTGGCTAGTCGGTGTTATCACGCGATAATACCGAGGTAGGTGTATAGCTTGATTATGTCACCCTATTAGAATAAGCCTTTGTAACGCAGTGAGTAAGACGCTGTACTACAATTTTGGCGACGCGGGTTCGAACCCGGTCTCCGACACAATTTAGATAATTGTCCAGAAATTCGTTACAGAAAAAAAAAACTTTTTTGGTGCCAGTCTGTGACACAATCCCTTTAAACAAAGATAACTTTACTATTTCTTCACCATCTGAAATGAAACATTGCGCAGTCTACGCCGCTAACAAAGCCCCGCCTTCGGTTTTAAACCAGAGCTTGATTGAAAGTTTAGTTTCTTAAATCACTTCGACAAACAACCGCCGCCAAATGGAGCACTGTCAAAACTATTTTGAAACAGGTTATTCGAAGTGTTTGAGGAAACTAATCACCCAATCAAACTTCGGTAATTAAACGAAGTCAGGACCCTTTAAGCGGCATTTGCTTCCCTTTGTTACATTTAAAATGGTTAAGAAAATGGAAAGATATCTTTGTTTCAAGTCTTCATTTTAAGCAAAATGTTGCTTTCCGACGAGGCATTTAATTATGATGTAATTTATCACGTGGTCTACACACACTGTTTGACCTGTGTCGACGTATGTTGTACATACATGTATATATTGATGAAATATGGGGTCATTATTGTGATCCTGTTTGGAGAGATAAAGGTCATACACAATATATTAGTTGCAGCTCTTTTGTATTTAAATACATTAAATGCAAAGAATGTTTATGCACCAGTCAATTGTAACCACGCCCCCCCCAGGTCCGTGGAATAGCGGGGACTTTGACTTTCGGTCCAGCCAACCCCGGCTAAAATCCCAGCCCTGCGGGGACGAACAGATGGTAAAATTAAAATCCCCGCCAAATGCCCCCGCACCCCGGGACCCATTCCCCGCTTTATTTTGAGCGAGGACAAAACCACCGCACTCACCCGGCACTGCGGGGCCACCTGAAAGATAAAAACATGACCCATTTCCCCGGCTATCCCCGGTATACCCCCGGACCTGGGGTGGGGGCGTGGTTACAATTGACTGGTGCATTATATGTTGTTGTTTTTTTCTTCAAATATATTGACCTGTCTTTTCAAGTTCCAATACGATGTGGGTGGGGAATAAAAACATTAAAGGGGAGTACTTTCATTGTGGTTAACTGAAGAAGCTAAAGCAATAGTGGTGTTTACGTCCATGCCTCCGCTAATATTTTAAAAGGTTTCGCATGAAAACGACGGCCAAAGTTTATTATCAGTTGTTAAGCATATAACAGGTGTGTTTTCAGAGAATCACGCATGCGCGCTTGTTAGCATAGAGACATTTCGCGCCAACACTTAGACAGTTATAACGCATGTTTAACGGTTAAGTAAATCAAAAATGAAAAAAAAAAACTATGGCGTCTTTAGTATGGTTTCACAAATGTACGTCTTTTTCAAAATAAATATCTTTAACAATGTGAAAAGCTAACTGTCTTATCAGTGTGTTTTCGCTTTATCCAGAGTTGGCGCCTTTTTGTCCTGATTATTCAACTAGCATTGTTAGAAACGCTTTGAAGAAATGGCCTCGTGCGGTTCAATTTTGTACAATGCACCAGTCAATTGTAATAATGGCCTCCCACAGGTCGGGGGTATACCGGGGATAGCCGGTGAAATGGGCCGTGTGTTTACCTTTCAGATGGCCCCGCAGTGCCTGGTGAATGCAGTGGTTTTGTCTTCGTGCAAAATATAGCGGGCCTGACCTAGGCTCCCTGGGTTGCGGGGTCATTTAGCGGGGATTTTACCATCAGTTCGTCCCTGCAGTGCGGGGATTTTACCCGGGGTTGGCTAGACCGAAAGTCAAAGTCCCCACAATTCCCCGGACCTGGGGGGGCGTGGTTACAATTGACTGGTGCATAAAATGAATGAGGCATTGAAAAGACGTATATATATATATATATATATATATATATATATATATATATATATATATATATATATATATATATATATTAGGGATGCAAACGAATATTCGAATATTCGATCGAACGTTTGGTATTCGAATGTCAAAATCGGTATTCGAATATTCGATGTTTTTGTTAAATTAATAAATTAATTAACTTTTTGCCTACAACTGTCATCTTCGTCTGTCTTGTTTTTACAACGATGGACCCGTAATGCCAGAGGTGTGAACTTGATGACACTATACACGCGCCATATCGGATATAACGTCGGAAACTATAAACAGTCCCCGTAATTTTGCATTTACTGGCTGTTATACAAGTGACATCAAACACATTCCAATTTTTGGGCACATTTAAGATCGGCCTTTATACCAATGTGTTATCTTCTCTGCTTAACAAGCT